>NW_010236743.1:0-304 GCF_000690775.1 Eurypyga helias
CATCTTTTTGGCCTCCTCTGGACTCTTTTTTCACTTCTGTAAATTAAGAGCTGCTTCAATTCATTAGTTACATCATTAATACACGGTAAACGAGACTCGCTCGTGGGACGGGTGGGGAGGGCACGAGGGAAGGCCGAGAGCGGAAAGCAGGGCGGGCGGTTATACCCAATAACTTCCAATAAAAAAAAACCACCTGGCGTTTATGTCAAAACAGGTTGACAATATTCTTTTTGCAGAGCCCTGTACGTAACCCACCAACTCAGCCTGGTTTGCTTCCTGGTTCCACTCGGCTGCTGTCATTCCT
>NW_010236743.1:339-13488 GCF_000690775.1 Eurypyga helias
GCAATGGTCACAGTTCAGCCATCAGCCGCACCTGCGAGTCCTGTGCTGCTCTGCGTTGTTTGGGAGTTCAAAACGGCACACAGCTTTTCTTACAGACGAGTACTGAACAGTTTTTCACTAAACCACTCTCTGGCAGCTCCAGGCTGGGGCACTGTTCTGCCCAAAAGGGCTTTTCTAGGGCTGTGTTTTCGGCACTCTCAACCGCTGCCCTTAACGCGGGTGTTTTCACAGCAGAAACTGGAGGAAAGATTGCGCACGGAGTTTAGATCAAGAGCGCGGGCAATTCAAGCTTGCAGGGAACAAAGGGTCAGGAAAGGAGACGCTATGGTGAGGCTCTCCCCCTTCCCTCCTTCAGGAGGCACAGGATGTTTAGCAACACAGATATCATTTTCCCCGGTGTTTTCGAAGCTGTCGGCCGAGAGCTTCCTCCGGAGCCAGAAACGAGAATGGGCGACTGAAGAGCTGACCAAGGCCAGGACCGCACGATCTTCCTCGTTGCTCAGGACGGGGGAAAGACGTTGTAAAAGCTAAGGACAGGTAAGACCCCTCGGAAACGAGGAAGAGCGCGACGGGACTGGGTACTGCGACAGCAGTCGGTAACTTTATTGCAGAAATAACCTCACGTTATCACTTTGTGTTGACAACGCCAAGCACGAAGCAAATACAGCTCATTGCACCCCTGACTGACCTAGACCGTGTACCCACTTTTTATAACTACGTTTATCTTTTATGGCTTAGGTCACTTCTGGTTAATGGAGCACGCTGCGCGGGTGGGGTTTTCTGGTTTGTTTAAGTTTGATGGCAGCATTTGGGCCAGATCAGGAAACTCCGCACGCAGTGAAGATCTGTATCCCCAAACCAAAAATAAAAATGTCCTTATTTAATCTGAAGTTCTAACTGATGAAAACACGGAGGAACGATCCATTATGCTTAACAAGGATACTTCTGGAAGCACTTGCTCACATTTAGGACCCAGAAAACACTTCTACTTCCAAGGGAAAACTGTTTTTCAAAGCAGCAGTAGAGGATCACACCCACCAGCCAAATTTTGTCAGCACAGATTCTTCAAAATAACATTCAAAAAGGAGGTGGGAGCAAAAGCGTAACGGCTGTATTAGGTGTCAACCTCTTCTCAGGAGGGATGAAAGGGATTGTAACAGGAATTGTTCCAGGCATCTCTAGGCTTCTTCCTGTTAGTGGTTTTCACGGCTGACCTCAGTTCCGAAATCCTCACACCCCTTCCCAAACGCAGCCTTCATTTCTGGATCCCTCTATTTTTTCCCCCAGGATGTGGAGAGGAGAGCGTCAGAGTGGCGGGAAGCGAATAGCTGTTACCAAATTTTCATCAGCTACAATTATAGCAGAAGGCAGAGAAGTCATTTTCTGTGTTATTGAGAAAATTAATTATGTAAATAGTCAGGGCCTGGCAGAGGGCCTTTGTTTCATTAGAAGTTAAAATTAACGAGGTAGATCCAGGTTCAGCACGAGCCAATCGCTCCCTGAGGCGGGGACAAGAGAATGGGTGGCCCTGACCCCGCTCGGTTTTGGCCAGCGACCCACAGGATGTCCACAAGGAACAATGCACCAAACCTCCCATTGTCTTCTGCAATGGACAGGTGCCGCTCACTTGGAAGTTGATTCAAGGACTCCGACCCTGCTCCACAGAGGGGGTTTGCAGGACGACCTGCAGGTTTACCAAAGGGAAACGGCTCAGGATTAAAGGCAAAAATCTGTGCTTTCCACAACCACCAGGATGTTATCAGTAAGAAAGAAGGAAGTTATAGTCAGACGACCAGCGGATACCCTACTGGGAAACATCAAGGTGCAAAAGGATATTGAATAATTCATTTCCTTCTGCATCAGTTAATAAATCCCGCATAGGTAAATATTGTGAAACGAGGGAGAAAACATCCAAAAGGAAATTATCTCCGATGTCAGAGTGTGCTTTAAAGGAGTCTGTGTCCTGCTGGACACCACTTTAAGAACTGCACAAGAGTCATCCGGAAAGCGATTCAGGGATCTGACATGGTACAAGGAACGTCCAAAGGAACTGAGCTGCTGCCTCTCCTCCAGAGCTTTCCAGAGCAGCCCAGACACGGCTTTACCAAGCAACAAATTCCAGGGCAGGTTTCCTCTCCTCAAGCCTCCTGCCTCTGCCTTCCTACCCCACCTCTGCCCACGCTCCAGAAGCACAGCCTGGACGCTCCGACAGCTTTTCACTCGCCTGCATGTAGAGCTGATAATCCCGAATTTTAACTGTAGAGCTTTTCCGGCGCTTTCAGCCAAACTCGGTGTTCACAATGGTCCCTTCTGATTTCACATTGTATGAATCCTCTCCCTCTAGACAGCCACTTCCCCTCTATCCGGGTGGGGTAATGAGTCACCTACCTCAGTGAATCAGCAGAACCTGCTTAACCCTTTCCCAGAAGCGCCAACGGCTGCAAATCGGGTGGCGTCTCGCGCAGGGTTATTACACAGCCGTAGGGAGCACACCGGCAAAGGCTGCCCGAGGTACAGTTCTCCTCATCAGGAAAGTTAAAGGTAGTTTTGAGAGGTATAAATACATTCTATGTTAAAAATAATGGAAGAAGCCTAAACCTTAATCCCACGGTTCACCCAAGCCTGACAGATTCTGACCGGTGACTTCTCCCAGCGCGCAGTGTTACAAAACGAAGGCACAGGCCTCCGTACGCACCGATGTGAACCAGGTTGCAGAAACCTTCTTGTCTTAAAACCAAAATTTTTGAAATATGGAATGTTAAACCATAAGACAGAAAAGTAAGTAAAATGAGGACAGTGTCTAGGCCAAGATTCCTATTTTAAAAGAACAATATGTGGAGAAACTAAGTAGAATAAGCCAGTGGTTAATACAAAAAAGCGAAAACAAACATTACTCGAGCGTCAGGGAGCCGTGGGCTTTCGTTTCACCAGTTATATATGATGAGAAATAAATACCACCCTGCAGGGTGCATTTCCATTTAAATGGGTGCGTTCTGCAGAAACTATTACTGCACGTATTTGGTTACGCGTACAACGTAAGGTTTATTTAAAGGCTCACAAAAACACCCTTCAGTTGCCTGAGAACGGTGCAATTGTGGTCAGCTGGCAGGATTTAATCTGAACTTTTGCCCAGCAGCCCCCAGCATGGAAGAGATCTTTCACAGGAGCGTGGAGGCAGACCAGCGCCGAAGGAGCCCAAGGGGAAGCAGCCCCGTCCCGCCCGCTGAAGGCGGAAGAAAACGCCGGCTCCTTGGCTGGCAAGGGCGGCTGTAGCCCTTCCTTACAGCACCCCGGCCGAGCGCGGTGAGAGCTGGGCAGCAGGTCAGCGCTGCCGCTCTCCAGACCGGGCGGAACAACGCCGAGGCCTGGGACGCACATTTCCACGTCGGTCTGCTCGGGCCAGCTGTCACACGGTTCTGCCACGTGCAAAGAAAACACGGGGGAATCCCCTCCCCACCCCACTCGGGGCAACTTCAGTCTGTATCGCCAGCCGGGTCCGACTCGCCCCGTCGGCAACTTGTATTTACGGCGTTATCCCACATGGCAAACGGGCGATTTCTCCTTCCGAGGCTATTTTGGTGGAGAAACTAAGACAACTGATGAACCTAAGTCCAGTCAAAGCGCTTTTCCCACGAAGACAGCTTCCGTTCCCTTCCTCCCGGGCGTTCACTCGGGGTCTCACATCGTTTCCCTCTATGAGCACTCAGTCAGGCTTCTCCACAAAGCCGGTGTTTTCACGATTTTCACGGCGGGGTATTTTTAAATAAAAAAGCAGACACAGACCTAATGCGAGCTGCATCACGCGAGCTTGTTCTTCAGTGACGTGACAGAAGAAACCCGCGCGCGGGGTCCTGTTTCATCCAAACATCCAGTCGACGGGCCTGAGCTTGTCCAAACACCGCCGAGCGCCACGGGCAGGCGAGAGCTGAGACACCAGCGACAGGAGCGAGGACTCCCGGGATCAGGTCTGCCAAACCTCACTGACTCCCTGCACTGGAGGGATCCTCCCCCAGTCGCAGCGGAAGCTTTGCCGGCAGAGCGCGCAGCTGGTTCCCACCTCACGCGAACGCCCCCGGCTGCTCCTGGGCACCCGCAGCCCCTTCGCTGGGCGCAGCGGTGCTGCAGCGAGACTCGCCGCGCGGTGCTGGTGCACGTGCACAGGTGTTTCAGGCCGGTTTATGGCGACGCTGGGGGAGGCAGCAGAATTAAAATCACCAATGGCATTAGCACAGGTCTAGTAGAAACACTGCTTCGGGAACTTTTTTGGCATCCACTCCTTCGAGCTTAGCTACACACCAGCCTCAGGCCTCTTAGAGGTTCCTCTCGTCCTGCTGCTCCCCACCCAGGGCCACCGGCAATGCCCAGGGATGCACATGACCGGATGTCACCAGGGGTCAGCTGGTCCGAGGTGAGACACAAGAATCGAGGAATCAGATAAAATCCATCTGTTGTTCCGAACACTTCCCAGATCTTACAGCCCTCGAGCAAACGGCTGCCGCAGGCAGGCACTGAGCGCAGCCTGGTTTCTCAACAGACCAGAGGTTTCGGGACCATGGCTAGGCTTGTAGCATGCTGCAAATCTAAACGTGGGTGTTCTCTTCCTGCAGGTCCAGTTTCTTTCGGAGACGGAAAAGAAATGCTGAGCACACAAACCTGCTTTTCCAAGCCTTTTCAACAGATGGAAAGAGCCAAAACGTGCAGTCTGAGGAAAGACACACAGTGCCTTGAAACTCATGTTCTACACTGAAGTATGAGCCTCAGTGTTCATGTCCTCTGGTTTGCAGCAGCTTCTGCAAAGGGAACTGCCTGCTTCTTTCCTGGCAATGCAGCAGGAAAACAGAAATACCACAAGATGATTCTCCCCCTCTGCTCTGCTCTCCTGAGACCCCACCTGCAGTTCTGCATCCAGCTCTGGGGCCCCCAACATCAGAAGGATATAGACCAGTTGGAGCGAGTCCAGAGGAGGCCACGAAGATGCTCCGAGGGCGGGAGCCCCTCTGCCATGGGGACAGGCTGAGAGAGTTGGGCTTGTTCAGCCTGGAGAAGAGAAGGCTCCGGGGAGACCTTATAGCCCCTTCCAGTGCCTGAAGGGGCTACAAGGAAGCTGGGGGGGACTTTTTACAAGGGCCTGTAGTGACAGGACAAGGGGTAACGGGTTTAAATTGAAAGTGGGGAGGTTTAGATTAGATATCAGGAAGAAATTCTTCCCGGAGAGGGTGGGGAGGCACTGGGACAGGTTGCCCAGAGAAGCTGTGGATGCCCCATCCCTGGAAGTGTCCAAGGCCAGGCTGGATGAGGCTTGGAGCAACCTGGTCTGGTGGAAGGTGTCCCTGCCCATGGCAGGGGGGTTGGAACTAGATGGGCTTTAAGGTCCCTTCCAACCCAAACCAGTCTGTGAGTCTATGATTTCACACAGCTAGAACAAGCTTTGGGAATTTCTCAGTTTGTCAAATGGCTCAGGGCAGAGTTTCACCTCCCCAGGCCCACGGGGCAGTGGGGTGCCTGTGCTCAAGCACCTCAAAGCTCTGGCTGCACTTTCCACCAAATGGGTGCCACCGTCCAGTGCAAAGGCTTTAGAGCTCAGAAACGTCACGGCTCGGCTGGTGTGCATGGAAGGCAGGAGGTGACTCCCTGCACCGATGCCGGTGGTCACAGTCTCTGCAACACCAGGCTACGGAACCTCCAGTGTAGTTCACAGAACTGCATCTGAGACCTCCTAGGGAAGTGACCACCTGACAGCAAAAAGCAGCTAAGTGACACACTTCCAAGGCCCCAAGGAAACAGAATGTTCCAATCACCTCTCACAAGGAGGCAGAACCAGACCTGTGTGACCTGCTCTGTCCCGTCGACATTAAAACCAAACCCAAAGCTGGTGGATTATGCCCTAAATGACATGTACTAAACACACAGCCATTCCCTTGCAGAACCCCTCAAGCAGGCCTGGTGCAGCCATCACCAGAGGAGACCCCAACCCTTTACCAGAAAGGCTGCGGCCATGGGAGGGTGCGGCGCGGGGCGGTTACCCAGCAGGGACAACACGCTGAGCTGACAAGCCCTATCTCCTGCCTTTCATCAGGAAATAACGGCCAGTTTCCTTATTACCAGCTGCTGGGCAACTCATTTAAGCTTCTTGGGAAAGCAGAAGAACAATCAAGCTGGGAGTAACCCCCATGGAAGACGGAAGGTGCAGCACACTTACCCATATCTGAACTTGTTAAGCAGGGTTGAAAGGCAGACGACCTTTGCTTCGATGCCAACGTAGCCGGTGCTCTTTGAATCATTCCAGCAGCGAATAATAGCCATAAAAACCCCTCCAGCACAGCAAAGGGCAGTGTTAAAGGCAAACCAAAGCCTGGCCCAGTTAACAGGTTCACATTTGCGTACTGGTTTTCACACAACATCGTGATCAGTGACTCCACAGCTCAACAGCCTTTTCGCTTTAAATTCAGCACAGAGGAACGGCCAGACCCACAGCCAGAAATACCACTTGGCTGAATTCCTGACCCGTGCCGAGAAGCCCGTCGCAGATGCTGGGCTCCTCCCGTTTGCTCGTGCCTGGCAGGCGATGCAGGCAGACCTCTTTTGGGTGTCTGACGGCAGTTTCTGCATTTGCACTCTTTTCACAACTGACCCAGGCTGTCAGAGCCTCTCCCGTTCGTGCCCAAACGGTGGCAACACCAGTGTTCTGCTGCCTTTTACGAAAGCTGCGTGATGCATCCATGAGCGAGTGAAGCGGACAAGGAAACGCTGGCCTTTCACGCCCTCAATTAGAGCCTTGAATTAGGAAAGTCACAGCAGACTTTTTCAGTATAATCCTTTTAAAAATAAGTTTCAAAGAGCATCTGCAAATACTGACCCTCCACCTAGTTCTGAATGCATCAGCAGCATGTTTCACGGGGAAGGCGACTGCTCCACTCCCGTTTCCTGAGGAGGTTACGGAGCCCACCACGCTCCGGCATTCAATCCCCCCCGGGGCGCAGCCCGCTCTCAGCGGGGCGAGGAAGCCCTCCCTGGCTCTTGCTCTCCCACTGCCACACTCCACTTGGTGCTGCAATCTGGAGAAGGCTGGGCAAAGTACTGACTGTTTTCTCTCCTTCCCCTCCAAAAAGATAAAATACAAATTTACACAAAACCCCCTAGAATTTTAAATCTCCAAAGAGCAATTTCAATTACCTTATTTATAATTGCACTCAACCTTTTAACTGCTGATTACAAGTATTTTTTAACGATGTGCTTCAAAGAAAACTGAATTTCTTCTACCTCCAAGAACACACCCAATCAACCACTTTTACACCTGCAATCTATTTTGTTCACCAATATTTATATTTGTGCTTGATAATCAGGGGAACATCCCCAGTACTTGTGCTTGCAATTAGCGCTGCCTGCAGCGAGAGGGAGGCTGATTCTAACAAATTAAATAATGAGACCCAAAAGCACGGCAGGGAATGACTTTCTGGAAGAGCATTAAGCCATCTTCAAGGATTAATGACAAGTATCTTCCCCAAGCTGGGTGAGTTCAGAGGGGGCTGCTTTAGCAGGAAGCACAGCGCGACACTGGGCTGGAGGTCAGACCACACGCAGAGACAGGGAGCAGGACGCATCCCGACGGTTTGGATGGAGCCAAGGGAAGGGTGGAACTGGGTAATTCAACCTGCCATGGCCTGTGGCGGTGTCTTGGCTCGGCCTGGCACAGCCCAGCGCGACCTTGTTAGATCTGCTCACAGCGACACAGCTCTTGCCCTGATGGGGGTCCGCGGCGGCTGCCAGGGAGAGGGTCACGCCACCGTGGTGACAAGTCACAGGGCAAGTAAAGAATGGAGAGGAGGATCAGCTGCAGTCCTACCTGACCTCAGCGCTGGGGCGCTGCTCTGCACTGCTAGGCTGGCACTACGGCCAGCCTTCCGCTTCGCCTCCTACTGACACTGCACGGGAGCGGGTCTGGGTGAAAACGCTTTGATGCCACACAACACCATGGCAGATGTACCTTCACACTCACTGGAGAATGCCTGGCACAACAAGTGTCACAGCATAACCAAGCTCAGCAAATAGAAATGGAAACAATCCAGCTGCAATAAACACCAGGAAACAGTTATTTCTTTATTTAAGCCAACATAAAACTATCCATCTGCAAATCTCATCAGGTTTGCATAACTTCTGTTTCTGTTATTTTTTTACCTTTTACCAAGTCTTATTATCTCCCAGCAGCTGAACAGGTAGAAGGAGTCAAACCACCAGTCCCTTCTTCAAATAGCGCAAGAAGGCTTCAAAGGAACGGCGCAGCTCATCGGAATGGACACGCACAAACAGGAGCCGCGGAACAACAGATCCATACCTCGCACCGTACGCATGAAAACATGTACTGAAGTGGGAGAGAGCTTTCAGTTCTTCCAGCGAGTGTTCAGTAGGCAAGGAGGTGTAACTAGGAGGAGACCGCTAAAGCATTTGGAAAGGTAGAGTTTATTGGCTCGAGCTGCAGGAAGAAGGGGTTTTTCCCTTTTTAATTACCGTTACGCAGTCTCCTCATTCCAGTCTGAGAGCATACAGGGGCCTCAGCATACCATTTACTCTCACGAGATGCTCTGAGGCGCTACCAGAAGCGTGCGAAGGAACTACCAGTGGCCCTAAGGCGGAGGGCAGATTTGAGGGGAAAAGCTGCTGCTACAAGTAGGGGAAGTAGCAAACGGCTGGTTCACTAATCCGAGTATCCTGGAGCAGAATGAAAGACACAGCCATGAACTGCTGACACGATCTCTTACAATACGCTAAATGAAAGTTTTAACAGACTGAAAAAAGTGAAGTCTCAAACAGAGCTATGATTTTTGGAGTGTGGATTGTTTTAGAGCAAGTTCTTTGCTACATTATTGTCAAAGACCATGTTTAGGCTCAGAAGTGAAGAAGCTGCTAGGGCCAAGACTTAAGAAACTCTGTTCACCTCTTACAAATCAACAGGGGTGAATTAATGGCCTTTGTGCTTTTAGCTGTCTGGTACTACCCCCCGGCACTCAGACACTAGTCAGCAGCTCTGCGGAGAGCAGCCCGTGTTCCAAGCCTCCCCCTCAGTCAGTAACGCCGTCGACAGTTACATACCATACAAGAGAAACATCACAAACCTCACGCACAACCCAGAGGAAACTTAAGAGCTGTGTCATACGTGGGCTGCTGCACCGCACGACTTCCGAGCTCGTTTCCATCTAACCTTAAACACACGGATATGCTACTGATGTTCAATGAAAACAGCTGGAGATGGATGAGCGAACGGTCAGATGAGAGATACCAAAATGTCAGACAGCCTACCGACTGTTGTTGCCATGAGATCCAACAGTCAACATCAGTCTGATAAGCTATCCGACAGGATGGTACAGCCATGGAGATGTCACGACGGTTGGCAACACAAGAGGACATTCAGGCAGGATTGAAGAAAATACATGTTCTCACACCTTGCTCGAGAGCTGCCCTAACCTAACGCAGGGACAAACCCAACCGCAGCAAGAGCAAAGCCTAACTCTGCGCTCACCTGCCACCCTGGGATAGCACTACGTGAAAGTCCAATTAATTTTCATTACTTACCCCTAGGATAAAAATACACAGTAGTTCAATAATTAGGAGAAGCAATACGGATGCCGTAGCAGTGGAACAGACACCTACTTACTGAAGAGGGAAAAGATCCGTTTTCGTATTTGTTATGTTCATGTATGTTAGAACTGGAACAGACACTGATCCATAACAATGTTTTAAATATATCTGACTTTTAAAGCCCACATTTAAGGTTCTCTGAGGCTCTCTGCATCACTGCTGGGTTTGACATCAACTCTGTTTTCGGCAGGAATCTCTACTCTTCCTCACTCTCTTCTCCTTCACTGCCCACAGTGCGGGGACCGGTGGCAAACATCTCAGAAAAATTTATGGTAACAAATGCTGTTCCCTATGTAACTTGTCTGTTTTAACCACTGAGCCAGGCTTCAAGCAAGTGAGGTGCATTCTACTTCCTCTGCTAAGTAAGAACTTCTTAAGAGGGGGAGAAAAAGAAGAACAAAGGGCTTCAGCACCATCTGAGCAGGAAGGATGAGTGAAGCATGCGATTCATGGGATTAAGGCTCAATAAAGAAACTAAAGAAACTGAGTATACAAAGGTGAAGAGGAAAAGAAACAGCTTAAAAAGACTGACACAAGAAATTCTGGAATGATCAAAGATGACTTTATAAAGTTTTATCTTAACTTCACTCTAAATATACAGAATAAAAAAATGTCAGCTTCAGCATTTTGACATCAATCATCTCTGCTAACTTCATGAAGTTTAAGTTTGTGGCTTTTCCAACCGAGAGCACGTGCAATGCGATGGGACACTGGAGAATTCAGATGGAACAGCCTTAACACGAGGGACATGCAACAGTTTGTACCAAATCTGTATTCATTTACATACATATTTTTGATGGTCTCGAGAGTTATGGAAAAACCAAATCTGCCACCCTTCAAAATAAAAGGTTACCCTCAGATAATCTGAAGTTAAATCAGGAAACGGAGTATTAAATCATCAGTTTTGCAATTAACTGGGATGGACAACATTTGTGTTAAATACCATTAACATCACACTGTCCATCCTGTATAATACAGCTCAGTCTGGTAAAGCGTTTATACCTTACCTTAACATTTAGGAGTTTGTCAATGAAACGTCTGCTCTAATATCCAAATTACTTTCAAAATTAAATAAAAAACTTGTTATAGTTGAAAACTGATGTTAAAAAGTTTTCCCCCATTTTGAATAATGCTGACTTTTTAAACCTATGGAAAGATGTGTCATTTTTCGTGTCTGCTAAAACCCATCCCAAGCGTTTTTTTTTTCCCCAAGCTCATTTGGTTTTCTCTTCAGAGTACATCTTCTGTTGCAGTCGTTTGGCATAGCTTTGGGCCATGGAGTTGATTATAGATAAGATAAAATAACAAACCATGACAATCACCAGTTTTTCAAACATCCAGGACAGCCAGTTTTCCCCCTGAAGAGACAAAACAGAAGAAGGAAGAAAAATAAAATTAGTGGGCAGCACAGTGGAGGATCTGCCATTCTCTGGGTGAAAGGGAAAAGCCTGACCATTTTTTAAAAATTATGTAATTTATTGAATTAAAAACAGGAACCAAGTGCAAGCTGACAGATTCCTGCAGGTCCCTCTGCAAAGCTGACTTTAGTCCCTTGAAGGACAATGCCGCAGGGCCTGCCAAACACACCGCAGGGCAGCAGAGCAATCCTTGGTCCTTACAGTGTGCTAGGGAAGCAGTTTATTATTCCCAGTATTGTTTCCTCTCTGCTAACAGCTCAGAGTTCAGAATTAGCAACCCTGACTGTCATTCCCTGTCGGGTTCACTGCAAAGAAAACAAGCCGGTCAGTGGTTAACAACGGGTTTTTTCCTAAACTGCAGATCCTGCGTTATCTTCCAATTAGTAACCGATTCTTGGGGTGTCCCGAGAAGTTAATGCGATGACCTCAGCGGTCCCACTTCCAGCGTTTTCCACGGCTACTCTTGTCTTTTTTTGTCAAAGGAGGGCAGCAATGCACTGCACAGAAACTACTTCCATGTGCATAAAAGGAATCTGCATATTTACTTATTCCAGCCTGATCCTCCCTAATTTAGTGTCTTGCGGTGTAAGAAATGGGCAAAGAAGCATTTACAAGAGCTACAAGCATATGTGTAACGTGAGTTAAGACTGATGGATTTTATCTAAAACTGCTTTAGTATCCCGAGGAATTTCGTGTCAGAAGTGCCCTGTCCCCATGGAAAAGTCAGGGTATGTCTGTCAAAACACATTTTTGTAGGAAAGGGCACTCCTGCCCCTTCACGCCAGCTCCCAACACCCTATTTCCGTGTTGGCGAACCCTCAATGCTCGGGGATTCTGTTTCTCTGGCCTTAAGCCACAGATCCTACTCCTACTGGCTTCCGAACTGCCCATGCTGTACCGCTTCACATGTAAATGCAACTTTCCTGCTTCAATTTATCTGCCAAAGCAGGCAGTTTAGGGGCAAGACATGCCACCGGTCTTGCTGTATTTTCTTCTTCGTTCTCCAGAAGGTTTAAGCCCAGTTGCATGCAATTCCAGTATTATTTTTAAATCCCAGGTGGCTTCTCAAATGAGATTTTAATCTATTCCCTGGGCCACTGCGAAGCTTGGCAGATGGGCATCGGCCATCCCGGGGGCTCGGGAGGCAGCGGAGGAGAAGTGGGCTGGGGAGGCAGGCGGGAGGTCCTTACCTGTGCCACGCCGCTGTCCGCTCGGTGGTGAAGTTTCACCCTCTGCGCTTCCAAGTAGTCTTGAAATGGCTTCTGAAGAGAAGGACCTATACTTGGAATAGCACTGATGCAAAGTTCATCCCAGAGAACAAGATAAAATAGGGGAGGAAAAAAGAAAAACAAAAAAAAAACTTTTTTTTTTTTTCCCCCAAACTTACCACTTCAACCCAAACAGAACAAAGTTCAGCCTGAGCTACCCCTCAGGGGGCATCGCTGCCTGAGAAAAGCACGGAATAAAGCGCATTTCGTCTTGTTCTGGGGCGCTGCCGAAAGGCACCTCTTTCCCGGAACGCTCCAAGAGCGCTCGGAGCGAGCAGGAAGGCAGAGCCGAGGGGGGGCGGGAGGGCAGGCCGGAGCCGCCGAGGGGGCAGGCGGCCGGGGCCGCGCTGAGAACCAAATGAATGACTTCGGAGAAGTCCCACATTTATCACCAGCAGTTCCTGTAAGAACTGGTTTGAACCGATTAATAAGGAAATGACTTGTGCTTGTGTCATCCCTCAGTTAAAAAAGAAACTGCTCGCCCTATGCCTTGCCCCTATCTCCTCGGAGGAGCCGGCCCCTTTCTCAAACCAAGTCCTTATTAGGACAATCCGTGCGTCATCCCTGCCCGCAGGACGCGTTCGCCAGCTCTGCAGGCGCCTCCCCCCGTCACTGATTAACAAAGGAACAAAGAAGGAACTATGAACCCTGCTCTGAATCATGCCAGGGCTTATGGCAGATGACTTGCACCAACGCGGCGCGACATTCCCAGACACCTCGTTCTCGCAGCGGCGTTACAAGGGACCGCGGGGCCGTTCCGGGACGAAGGTCCCGCTCCACCGACCCCCCTGCCAGGCTCCCCCAGAGTCACTTTACATCTGTCCGGTTCA
>NW_010236743.1:13522-13746 GCF_000690775.1 Eurypyga helias
CCCCCAGTCACCGACACTAAAAAAACCCCCGACTTAACCACTGCAGAGAAGAAGGGAGCAGTAGCCACAGCCCTGGCTGAGCTGGTGCGGTGCGAACACACGCGCAGCCCTAAGGTCTGACCCCCACCCACCCCTAACGCCAGCCCCGAAGAGTTCCCATTCCTGACACGCTGTTCGAAGCCCGGAGAAAAAATTCCTTTTAATTTTAGAGAAATGAATACGCT
>NW_010236743.1:13759-45167 GCF_000690775.1 Eurypyga helias
CACGTGAAAAAACCTCACCTAAACGCCAACTCTGACATTACTACTTCGGGGGGGATGTAGAAAGCACTTCACACAAGGTTACACACAGTTTTACAAACCCATCATCTCCTCTCGGGATGACTGCAACTGCTGCGAGAGGGCTACGTCTCTACAGTTGTTTTCCTCCTGATTTGACACAATATTCCCTTTTCTAGGATAAAGCCCAATTAAAAAAAAAAAAAAATCACAGCTTTCTAATCTAAAGAATTTACGAAAACGCACAGAGCGAAGCAACGGAGCGGCTCGCTCTCCTCCAGTAAATCTACTTCCTCCAATAGCCAGGGGCAAATAATTTTTTTAAACGTATTTACAAGAAAAAGACTGCTTCCCTCATGATTCACCATCACGATGATACAAACGGGTGAGTAAATTCTGTGTCCAGACCGGTCAAATTTCAGGAAAAAAACACCAAAAAAAGGCAGAGACTAAAGTCTATTACACATTTTACACCCGAGTGTGTCAACTTTCACAAATGATTTCTAGTTTTTCAGAGCACGAAGCTGACTTTATTCACGGTCAAAACACTCCTAATGACTCGCCGATCAGCGCGAGTCACGGTTTTACAAATTTTGAGGTTTCTTTTTTTTTTTCCAAATGACACTTGGAAGCCCGGAAAAGCTACTGCAAGGTAATAGTTTACTTTTAAACTTCTGCATGATTATGAAATGAGGAATATTTGAAGGATGAGAGATGAATGATTAACAGAATGGTTGTTCAATGCCTCCACTTTTTTCTGAAAACCAACTAGAGCAGTGCCCAATTAGCATTAAACAGCAGAACAAAGACATGAAACCCAAGCTAACCCAGCCTGAAGAGATCCTGGTGCATCAACATTGGATTTCAAAATTTTATTCACTGAAAGCATTCAGCCTTTTATTTTCCTTTTGTGAGCATGATTAAGAATTAAGTGCACAACACTGACGGCATTAAAGCTATGTGGAAGAACTAAGATGCTGAACGTAAGGACCTTGGTTTCTAAAAGCCTGTGATATTTTGCACATTCACAGAGATTTTGCTACTGAAAAAAGGTACTTAAATTTAAATAAGGAGTAAAAGGAAGCAGAGTAACATCTAGATAATCAGGAGTACACAGTACTAGGATAAAATCATTGAAATCCCATTTCAGTGGGACAGCATCAGTACTCTTTCGACAAATTCAATCGTTTACCAACCAGCCAACAGATGTGTCACCGAACGTCCGAAGCGCAGACGGCATCCTAGACCTAAGTCTTACAGACTCAGTTTTCATTGTATTTAACTACAACCAAATGAGTGGCACCCCCGAACTTGGTGAGGTTCAGCTCCCTAACCCTGTTCTTAACCGAAGGAAGAGGGAGAAGACTTCAAATAACTTTAAATATAATAAAATTTTATATAAATTTTCAAGCATTACACTCGACCCAGAGCGGGGCCACATGCAAGAGGAGCAGATTTGCATCATAATTCTGCGCCACTCAGCAGTGAGTTTAGGGTAACACCTTCAAAAGACTGCCACAGCTTCGAGTCTAGATGCAAACCACAGCCTGTTCACACATCCGACTTCGGAAGGGAAGATGCTGGAAGATAACCGGGTTTGGAGAATGATCTAAACCCAACTCCTAGCATTTGCCTTATCAGAATCAAGCCCATTGTCTTTCAAATAAAGAATACAACGGGTAAGGAAATGAAAGGACCTTAGTGCACCACAGAACTGCTCAGCCACACTTGGTGGCATCTCTGCCAAAACAAAACACACAGACACCCCCTGCCTCCCCAACCACACAACCTGCTCTCCCTTCTTAAAGGCTTAAAACGCAGGTCTTGGTGAGCAGCGTTAGGACTTCAAATTAAAAAAAAAAAAATAAAAAGCCATCCCTAGAAATCAGCTGTCAAAATAAGCAATGAAATGCACGTTGCTGCTGCTGTTATTAATGAATTTTGCTGTTCATCTGCAGCAAGCATGCACTGCTCCGGATAAAGGTGCTGTTCTTGTGTATTCTGCTTTTTCAGCATAGTTTACTTAAAAAGCAAAGAGACTCACTACAGTTTTACCATAAAATTCAGGGGAAAAATGCTTTGGATTTTTTTTTTTTTAAAGGAAAAAAACCCTCTGAAGAAATGTTGATTAGGAAGAAATTTTAGAAAAACAGTTAATATTAAACACCAATTTTAGTTTTAATTCTGATTATCTGCTAAACTTGAATGTTTCAACAAGGAAGTAAAACTGAAAACTGACTTCCAAAAAATTGCACTGGCCTTTAGTAGAGCCTAAACTCATTAAAATCATATGGTTTTGGTAAAAAACATAACTTGTATCTTAATACTACAGCATAAACACCCATTAAGAAATTTGCTTCACTGAACAAAACACTGCTGAAGCCTGTTTTCAGAAGTATTACCTGGTATTTGTAATTAAACAGATGCATCTTCTTTTTTTTTTTAATTAAGAGCCATGTTTTCTATCCATATAAAAATTACATAGCATATCCAATAAAAATTACATAGCTTTTTCCAAGAAATAATGCAAAACACATCTATCTGAAGCACCACACTACAGAGATTCAGCAAAGTTGGTTTAGGATTAGTTTAAAATTACACAAATGACAGATTTTTCCAGTTACAGTGAAACTATTTATTAAAATACACTGCAACTCATTAATTTGCTTTTCAAAGAATAATCATCAATATTTGACCCTCAAATGCATGTCACTAGTCACAAGGTGGTGGAGAAGATTTTTGGGAAACATCTTTTTAACATACTCTGGAACTACAGGTGGGTGTTTTCTCAAATGGACACGGATGAAGCACCAAACCAAGAGGAGACAGGGAAAAAAAAAGTATTTTCCCTATGCCAGCTTAATAAACAGTAAAAAGTTATTCAATGCTTCAGTCAATTTTTACTAGAACTAAAAATACTTCTTTAAACCCATTTAAAATCCTTACATTTGCGCTTTTGAAAGGCATATTTTTCTCCTCATGAGGTCTTTGACTACAGGTCACTCCCGAGTTTCTGGAATTTTGCTTTCAGAGTGTGAACGCTGCAATGCACAAGCTGTGCGAAATGCTGAGTGCAGCGCTCTATCAAACGTTGCTTTACTATCATTGTGCTAACACTTCACACGCACGCAAAAATCAATCAGTCCACGATTTAGGATAGAAAGTTCCCATCTTATCAAAACCGCCGCACATGTGCGCGTTCTCCTGCTTTCCCAGAGTTTTACAGAATTAGCAAGTATTTTCAAGAAACACTGCAGCTGCCTACATTTTAGACCTACATTTTCGGAACATTAATACAGTGGGGGTTTTACTGCTAATGAAACTTTCTCATTTGTAAGAGGCCTCTAACAGCAAGTGATGATTAAGCAGCTGATTAATTCTAAGCAGTTCTTAAACTCCATTTATGCCGGTGGAAATTACAGATGTAAATAAGAACTTCAGCGGCATTCAGTTCTGCATTCTATCCCCTGTTCAGCAGCTGGAATCAGTACCCCGGTTGTGATGAGCGAGAAACGCTACGCCCTGCAGGGCTGAAAACATGGAAATCTGTTTTATCATGGAAATACTCATCTGGAGGGAAACAGCCACCGGAGAGCGGGTGCAAGCCCCGCTCCCAGGCTGAAACACGGCGAGGCCCTGCTTGGAAAGGTGATGCAATATTGAGTCACAGCCCTGTTTTATGGATGATCTCTAATATCCACAGCTGTTAATTTGGAAAAACCATTCAACTGTTAACAGGGGGCTGATTTGGTCACTCTGGCACGCACACTTTGTCCTTGTCCCGACCTGCTTAGGGTCTGGGGACAAACAGCGTTGCATGCATTTTGCTCAGATTCAGCTATTTGGGCTAATCCAGCTACAGGAAAACATCCTTTTAGGAAATGCCAGCACTACAGTTCAAACCCGAAGACGACAGAGGAGGAAATGTTGAACGGCCAGCAAAGCAAACCGGGAGGAGAACAGCAGAGTGCCTTGTGTCAGCAGAAAGCCCCGGAGAGGGGGTACCTCCCCCTGCCCACCCGCAGCACGCCCGGCCCAGGGCCAGAGATTATCCTCTTCCACAGAACAGGGAGTTCAGTGACAAAGGAAGAAGGGAGCGTGCTGGGATGGAGCCTTCCATCCTGTCTTTTTTAATCATTTATTTAAATCAGACTAGCTATCCACAACCAGGCCCGAGGGCCAAAGCAAAGGCTTTCACCTTCCGAACAATTATGCAAAACATCATCAAACAACCATCACGCCCATTCCTCCCACACTGAGTTTCTCTGTATTACAGCCACATTTCTCCATTCCCCTGCAAGAACACAAGAAAAATCCATCCTGCAGCTCAACAGCAGCAAGGCATTTCGTCACCTTTGGTTATTTGAGCCATCCCTCCCACAAAAGACGCTGGAAGTTTTGCTCCAGCACGGTATTGACTTCTTGGAAAGGTATTATTGGACAATTTATAAAGCACTGAGAAACAGATTCCAACGGAAACATTTTTACCCCACTGGACAATTAGCAAAGCTGAATCATTTGCCTTCACTGTCTAAACAGAGCACCTTTCTTCCTGCCAGTTATCTGAACCTTCAATGGTTAATTTTTTTCCAGACAGTGATCTAAACAGGCTCAACGGTTAGTATTTTAATGAGCTGTCATTTCCTGTGCTGATAAAGATTCTCACAGTATTTAAACCATCCATTTCCCCCAGGCTCCGCCAATAGCAGGACCCTGCAGTGACTCAGTGGACCTCGCTCCCCGCCTGACTCAGCCCTGATGGATGATGCTGCAGCAAACCTGGACGCTGGCTCCCAGAGAGCCTTCCCAGCCAAACCTGGGCTCCCAAACGGGAGGGAGGAACCCCAGCCTGCAGCTTCTACCGCCGCTACTTTGGCCGCAGCCCGTTTGGTGGAACCGAGCTGTTATCTGCGTTCAGTGCTGTAAAAGCGCAGAAATAAATCTGGTTTATGGTCAGGATCAGCAGAAACATTTTGGGGGTTAAAAGGCTACTTGGCAGATTCACTTCCTCGACAAGATGAAGAGAAGAAAATACCTCACTTGAAGATTACTAAGCTAAAATCGTTACACGTTTGATGTCATTTATACCTGGAGCTACGCTCCGATACCCACGTTAGCCAAGCCGCCTGCAAGCCAGTTTTTTCCTCGGGACATTCTGTTACGTTAAAATCAATGCTTTCAAAATAGGAATTGCAACACCTCCGTACTGCTGGTGCTTAACTCTGCTCAATATGGCTCTTCGTAAAGAACCTTCTATTTGTATGTTAAAGATACAGCACTACTTCTGCACAGAGTTTATTAAGAAAGCTTGCTTGCTCCAAGTTAAATCCTACAAGCCTTTTGCAAATAAACTTTTATAATTCTGTTGTGATCCGCTGGAAGGTTTTCAACACCAAAGCTACTCAAATTTCATCCACATCTGTGTCCCTTTCAAGACACTAAAGCCTTTCCTTGTGCAGAGCCCAGCTATTGCGTACAGGGCGTATTACGAGGGCACAGTCCCACCGGTTTCTGATAGACTTGTGGGAGGAGAGCCCTTGATTTATTGCACCAAGCAATGTCAGGTGTATTGGTATAACCTTCCAGAGCATTTCTCTCCGGAGATTTTGCAGTCACTGCTCAGTTATCTATTTTCTCAGCCATGTCAGGTTATTTTCAGTTGAATGGGTTTTATTTTAAAAATTGATTTGAACCAATTTTTCAAAATAGCCTTTGATGAAGACACCAGTTCAACAGGATATGAACTTTCTCACATATGTGCAAAACGAAGGTCCACAAAGCTAGAAGGTCTGGTTGGCTTCTTTGATGCTGGTCTGCCCAGAGCAAAGCCATACAAAGCAGTGGAGACTGGCTGGCAGAGGCCACGCTACAAGGTCACACCCTGGC
This sequence comes from Eurypyga helias, assembly GCF_000690775.1. Classification (NCBI taxonomy): domain Eukaryota; kingdom Metazoa; phylum Chordata; class Aves; order Eurypygiformes; family Eurypygidae; genus Eurypyga; species Eurypyga helias. Next base: position 19,661 of record NW_010236743.1, read on the forward strand.
GAAGGTCCCCAAAAACCCCAGGCCATCACATGGCACAGTATGAATCAGAAAAAGGCTCTTCCCACCCAAGGACAACTGATTTCTGGTGCAGCCCTTTCCATCACTGCAGCTTCTCACTTTATATTCTAAAGGAATAACCTAAACCTATATTGTAAATTATTTTTGAAAAACAATATACAATCTTTAAGCAAAGTTTCCAGCTACATCAGTCACCGTGATTTCATTTGTACTCTTTTTGTGAAAGGAACATCACGTTCCTGACAAGAATCAACTGAGATTAAGTTGTGAAGCAAAGAATTATGGCACAATACATAGCAGCAAACTGGTTTGTCAAGGCAATGGTTCAAGTACCTGTTACCAAAAAACTCTTCATAAGACATGCAATCATTTGAACTGGCCTGCACAGCTAGTAAGCATGAAAACGGGTAAGCATGAAAGCACCAGCTTAAGAAACCCTACAAAACCACTGGTATTTTGGGGTAGATGTTCAGGGTTTGTTGAATTACGCTTCATAGTGTTAACACGTCTCACCCATGGAACGTGGCACTAACAAATTAACTTTTAAAAGTCTGTGGAAGTATGGGACTTTTTAACATGCATTTCACTGGTTTCTATTTAAACTTCAAATTAGTTTATTGACTGACTTAGCTCATTAATTGACTAGACCAGTTTTGACTTCTCATAAGATTAGCAGGGCACCGTTTACTACAGGCAGTAGTTCTCTCCTTTTGCTAAGAGGATAGCATAGCTGGTGTAACATTGCTCAGTGTTCACGCTTCCCCTTGGAGTAATCAGCCTCCCTAATTAAGACCTTCGCAGCCTACGTGAGTGTATCATTAACTTAACAACTGTCAGAGGGAATGTCTCTGCCCAAAGGGTGGGATTTGGTAGAAAGGGTAAAGCCCTGCCACTTGCCACTGAAGTTCAGATGTTCAGAGGTGAAGGCTTGATGCTCTGTAAAACATGGGTTTGAATTTTTTAGATGTCTACTGAAGTTCTAAAGTTATTAGTTCATTTGCACAAAATGTGAATGGAACATGGTGAACTAAAAAAAAAAAAAAAACAACCATCAGTTGTTTTTCTTTCTGAACATTTAACCACGACTGATGGCAGACACTTTTGTGGATGGTGTGTGCTTTAAAGAACTATTTCTTCAGTAGTTTTCTGGGAATTCTTAATCCACATTTGAAACTGCCACTTCAAAGAAAATATGATCGTGCTTAAAAGCAATACGCTTAGTGTGACTTCATAAACAACCCTGCAGCCGTAGGTAAAAAAAAATTAAAGGGAAAGATTTAAGAGCCAAAAGAAAACCCACAACACACATGATAATTAACTATTTTAAATGGGCAAGGTTTGGCCTAAAACCAGCATCAAAGTAGTTGATGATCAGCGAGTTAAACTGTTCGTCAAGGGCCGGAACACAGCACTCTTACACACCGTCTTTCCTCGCCGCAGCTTATGAATGTAACACAACCTGAGAGAAAAATATTATCCTCTCCCAGCATTTTAGACAACTTTAAACTATTAACTGGTAGAACAGGTTGATAATTACCAGCCTCATGTGAGCTACCAGGACTTCTGTAATCCTCTTCAGCTTTCATTTCAAGACTCGTGCTAGCTTCAGTTTCTTAAATCCATCTGCATCCCTTTGTTCCTTCGACCAGGGCTCGCTCCAGCTCAGCTGCTGCCACCTCCCACCCCTCTGACCTTTCTCTGCTCACTACCTACCACCAATGTTTTTTAAAAGTTTCTGTAAACAGCTTCTTAATTTCCTGCCACATTTTCTTTTCTTTCTGTATTTAATTAATATAAGGAGTATTTTATGATCCTTTTGTAATGGAGACCGAGACAAAACCGTAAAAATCAAAATTACCCTAAATTATATTAAATCGGTCCGGTGATGGCAGGCTTAGAGTGCAATGCCAGCAGCATCCAGTCAGAGAAGGAAACAGCTATCGGGCTATGGGCAAGGTCTGCAGGTGGATCATTTTTGGTTTTGACTAAGACTCGTGTATCTATCAAGAAATTCTCTCTGGATTATAAAATCAAATATTCTCAGACTTCATCTCATAACTTAATCTTCTGTCTAGATTTTAGTTATCCTGTATATTAATACGTTCATTATTTTAGAGTATTGTGTTTAGACAATTCCTATTGTGTAAGAGCAGTATCCCAGACAAAAAAAAAGTCTGAAGTCACTGTGTCAGATAGGAATTGATTAAAATAAGTTACCGACCATTAAACAGAACTAGATTTTAATTTAATAATAAGGGATTTAATGCAAGCTATTGTTTAATATGTTTTATACTCCACTCCGAAAGAAATTGATGAGGTAATGCTAGCAGACAGCTTGAGAAAAGTCAAGGATACCGGGACATTCCAAAAATCTTACTGTCTCCCGAGAACATTTTTTAACTCTGACATCAACCATCTAATAAAATCTGAATCCAGCAGAGGTCTTGTGAATGCATTTGAAGTAATTCAATGCAAAATTATCTCCAAGACAGATGAAGTAGGAAAAAACTACTAGTTTTGGCTGAAAGGTTTGCAGGACAGTAAATCTTTGGAAACATACCTGACCTAGTAGCAGTGCTGATCAGAAGTTAGCAGTACACTCGGGTGTGACTGATGCTGAGGAAAGCTGGGTAATGGTTAAAGTAGCCACGTTTCTCTCTTCACCCCCCACCTTCTTTATATGTTCAAAGCAACAAATTAATTGTGGAATTTGTTACAAATCGGACACCCAATCAGGAGATTAGGGAGTAGTAAAGTCAGGATTTGTTTCGTTAGGGAAATGCCCTAGAATGTTTCTTCTGACACTCCTTTTTCTTTGTACAACATTACTACTTCAAGTTTAAATATTTTAAAAGGAATTATTTCCAGACATTCCTCCCCTGAAACTGTTCCTGAGGAGTGTGGCTTTTTGGATTTTATGTGAAAAGAGTTAGTATAGTTTGGATAGCAAAGTGTCTATCAATTTGCCCCATATGACAAGTGAAAGACCTTGGAAAAGTAGAAACACCTTAGAATTTATTTTCTGGATCCATATTAGGTATCTTGTTTAAAAGAATACAAAACCAAACCAAACCCCAGCAAACCCCACAGCAATAAGGCTTTCTATTTAAATGTTTGAGACTCACATTTAAACCTTTAAACCTGCATCCCCGACATTAATCTATCAGTGTACTGAACACAGGCAGGAGCTTTCCACCCACGGACACGATTGTTCCTCCGAACAATTAAGCACGAATTTTTATGATTCTATGATTAAATCCATATGATATAATCTAGTTGCCTACATTTCAATTAAGGTGCAGACTTCGTTTGCATTCCAGCAGTTTATGAAACTTCTGTATGGTTCGAGAGGCACTTTTGCCATCACCTTTGCTGGATTACCAGGCAGGAAATGTTAACATCAGCAACGGATTTTAAAATTAACAGAATTTCATGACTGAACAGGTAGATACGAGGCAAAAAGTTAACACTTCATCACCAGTGCCCAGTCTTCATTCAAACCCACTGAGGCAACATATAAGTATGTTGCCTTAACTGTCTTTCCCCCTCTGCCCCTAACTATTATTAGCTGGGTTTTTGCTTTTTTTTTTTGTTTTAAACTTAGATTTTCACTTAAAAAATAAAATAGTAATCAATTACTAAAGAGCTCAGTCTAAAAAAGAAAAGAAACTTTCTCAAAATAGGAAGAGTTTTCCCATGAAAACTGTCATTTCTCCTATGAAAAAAACAAGATGAGTTGGATGGAGATATAACTCTCCACACCAAATTTCTCAATTTAAGAGACTTTTAGTATTTTAAATGTATAAGGTAGTTCATATTATGGAAGATGTTTATTGGCATCTTGGGAGACTGTATAAATCACAACAGCTCTTTCACCATTTGTCATAGGATCAAACTACGAGGTTGAATAAAGTCCATAAAACAGTCGAAGTGCAGCTAGAAGTGCAGCGGTCTATAATTGGAAGAGCTGTATCATATTTCTGGGTGAAAGTTAACTGCCTGTACTCTGTACTCTATACTCAGGCCATCTGACCTTCAGTGCTATTATGTTTCTTGAAGTACTTGAAGCCCTTGAGGTGAGGAATGAAGTTGCAAATAAGACCTAAATTATGTGTTGGCCAAAGCTTGCATTTCAAAGCAAAGCATCGTTTTCAGCACATCTAGTTTGACTCCTCCAGTATTTTTCCACTTAATGAGTGAAGGTATTACTGTGTTAAAGAATTACTCACCCAATTAGGGACACCATCTGCTCCACTATATGTTTGCTGAATGTTATAATAACGAAAAGTTTCTGTAGGAAGGAAAACATCAGTTAGAGAAACATTTGATGAAAAGGGAAGCAGACACAATGGGGTGCGACAATTTATGTTCCTCTCCAACCAGACAGCTTCTCCAGCACTCACACATAGTTTTCTCTCTCTTTTCTTTCAAGATCTTTATTTTTCAACACTCTCTTCAAAAAGAGGGAGGAGAGAGAAAAGCTGTTTCCTTTATTATTCTATTTCCTCATAGATTTCATTTCTTGCAATGTTTTTGTAGCCTGTGTTACTAACCATTCGCATCCTCCCCAAACTTAAATTCCCAGCAGCTCAAGGTCACTTTACTCCGTCAACAATGTTTTAATGGAAAAACAGTCATCACTGTGCAGAAAAACTCACATCCCCTTACACAAACATGTAACATTTTTCACTTCACACAGAAGTGAAAAATAATCTGTCTTTTAGTCCTCTAGTTCGTGTGTTTCAGACAGAATCACAACAAATACTTAGTGCAGAACCAAGTAAGAGCCACTGGGTACCTGTCTGTTCAGAAAACTTGGATTGTCACTGCCTCTAGTGCAACAGACTCTTCAGAACAGAGTAATTTCAATAAGCTACATGTTAGAGGGTTTCTTTTATCTTGCAGAAAACCCCAGGGTCCATAATTCTACCACTCCCCTTCTACCACAAGTTAACATTTTGTTAAAACAGCCTTTGCAAATTCCACTTTTGTCATATTTGACAGCTTGTTCGTTGGCAAAGGGTGAGCAAGGCTGTGTGTAGATGCGTATACACGCACAAACAGTTCCCACAGCCTCCTTAAACATGATCTAACGAGAACTGCATTCCCTGGTCTGGAAGCAAGGGATGTGACTAGAACTACACAAAATGATTCTGTGGTTGGGAGGAAGAGGCCAGTTAAAAGCAGCTCCAGGATGGCCACTGCACCCGAGTCACTCGCTTCCTGTCTAGAGAAAGATTTCATTAAAAGCCTTTTCCATGACTCTTACATTTCCTAAATTCCAAATTGCAGCAAGATTGCTACAAAAATGAAGGCTGTTGCACAAGAGTGTGCTTTAAGTCAAGCATCGCAGAAAAGAGATTGCCAATAGCTAAACCTTTTACAGAAGATGATTTACCAACTGTACAGGACGCTGGGAAGTGTTTTTTGCTTATATCTGACCTGAGTGTGGAACACTATAAATTACATAGCACACAGCCTGCTAGCTAAACAAGACAAAATAATAAAAGGAATATTACACAAATACTATTTCACTTTTCTGTGTTGCCAAAACAAATTCTAACAGATCACAGAAAAATTCAGATAATACAGAAATAAGTGTGAAGAAAGAGTTGTTCTAACACAGTAAATGAAAGAATTTTCAGATCTATTTATTCTTTTATGTTTAAGGACTGGGGAAAGTAAAAAAAACATTTACAAAAAGATGGGAAGGAAGAAAAAAAAAAGAAGAGGGTTGAAGGTTGAAATCCTCTGTTTGGGGCAAAAGAAAGATTTTTAAGCAGCTCGATGAGGGTACTAGACCAGTAACTTTATACTACTAATAGCTTCTGATGTTTTAATGTAGTGACAGCGAAGATTTCCAAGCAACACAGCTACAGGCACCACACCAGCCCTATGGAGATGCTTAAAAATCCCCAAGCCCCAGCTGAAAACATTGGTTCTAATCGTTAGGAAGGGAGCGATGTAGTTCGTGATGCAGCACTAACCACACCACCACCAGTGAAGAGTTGCCAGGGAATCAGTACTTCATCTGTCGCCCAGCAGAACGGTGACACATTTTACAAGCGGGACTGGAGAGTCTGATTGCCAAATTCAGAACATCCAGTACGGTTCTGAGTTAGCAAGAAGAACTGGACACGCTCTGGCCCTTTCAAAATAATACAGGGCGAGGACACCCAAAATTGCTAACCATGCTCGAAAGCGATGGACAATATGCCCAGGGACAAATCCTCAGACTGTTTCCTGCAGGGCCTGAACGGAAAGGGGTTTTCTCTACACCGTCAACTGAGATAAAAGGGAGCATTTAAAAGTGGCGCTTAACCGGTAAAAGCTAGCTGCAGTGCTCTTTGAAACGAGTATTTGTTACCAAAAAGGCAAGTTCATTATGAGTACGAATGATCCTTTCAGTCTGGTAAAAACCATAGGTAAATAACTTGGCTAACCACCAATTTCCTGAGTGGTGTAGGCAGTAAGCTCATTAGTTTGTAGCTATAAATTATTCAGTTGCCCAAGTTTTGCACGTAAGAAGCCTAGCAGATCCTTTATTGTAAATCCTTTGCACCAAATTAATTTCCATTACTTCAGGTCAGGAAGGGAGACTCCAGAATTCATTATAAAGTAACCCAGTGTAACAGTCAAAAACCCCAGCAGTCTTCACCCAGAGCCCTGAGGGAGGTGTAGTACTTGCCTGGATGTGCATTTTAATTACTGCTTTCCCAATCAAGGTTGCACCGAAGAAGGTCCAGAAGGGAACCAGAAAGTGTCCACATGTTATCCCGGCCAGGTCAAACAGAGGGTTTGGAATCTATGAAGTGCAAGGGAAAGAAGTTCATGAATTGCAGCACTTACTTAGGTGAACAGGAACACAACGGACTTTGAGACATTGAAAAATGAACATTTTCCCCTTACTCAACTTGATCTAAAAGTCTTGTGTCTTAATACTCACAAAAATGTCAGTGTTGCACCACATAACTTAAGTCTCTGGGATTCAGCTAGACAATGTCCCAGACAATTCCATTCTCATGGTCCCTCCTTACCCCTGGATTTTTAAAAAGCTAACAAAAAGGTTTCCATGTGAAATGCACAGAAACCACAGTAAAGCCATTTTGAGCGATTTATCAAATTTTCTCACTGACAAGCACATCACTCTTGGAAGCTAGTGTTCAAAATGATCCCCAGTGATTTCTATCTGAGAAAGTACATTAAAAACTGGCATTCAGAGTCATATGTATCCAGTTTAAAAGCACTGATTAGATTTTATTAAGCATATGCATTTCATTTAAAATTAAAAGGGGCTTTTTTTTTTTATTGTTAAACTGTTGGCTTGACGTTTGGCATTGTGATACTATCTGTAAAATATTTCTGAAGTCAAACCAAGAAAGTGTCCAAATTCCAACCTTTCACACTTAGCGTGCAGTACAAGGGCAGACCGTCTGAGGAAACACATGGGGGATGTGGAATTCACAGTAGCAGCGTATTACTGGGCTAATATCCTGCAGTGTTTGTGTCGTGTTACACAAACAAGTAAATAGAGTGTAGATTGTTAAAGACCATATAAGAGAATAACTTTTGCAGCTGACCGAATGGAAATGCAAAATCCATGAGAAAGGCTATGAGGGTTATACTTAGCTGTTATAGACTCGCAATTCAAATTTATGAGCACCCACAACACCACCTGCATAGGAAGAAATCTGAAACGGTCTCTAATCATGCCCCGAAACGGTCTCTAAACATGCTGCACTTCAACTAAAATGATTCTTTACCTCTGACAGCTGTCTCTGGCAGGGGGGGCTAGTAAATCACTCAGTCATACCACCGCCAGATAGTTTTGCTCTTCTGAGCCAAGTCTGCTCTAGGTCTCAAGTGTGTTGGTTGGTTTGAGGGGTTTTTTCTAAGTTCACAGAACATCTTAGTTACTGCATTACTGTCACCAGAGAGGGAGCAACACACTTCAGGTAGGGGTACCTGTGGGTGTCATCGGTGCACTGAACAGAGCACAGTAGAGTTACTCAGCACGCCCCTATTAGGGTGTATCAGCAGGCCAGCGAGATTGTGCCTTTCTTTGGTTTTCAAAAAACGCACACACAAAGAACAGTTGCCAAAAAAGCCCTCAAAGACAGGAGGGCAACTTCTCACAAGTCACAGCAAGGATCTTCCAGGGCTGATTCTTGCTCTGCTCCTTCCCCAGAGCTGTCTCTACATAGGAAAGGAGCTCCAGGCGATACTATGGCTTTCTTACTGCCACTAATCAACACGGCATCCAGTTGCCTTCACTGGATAAGCTTGCACTGCTTTAAATTCAATTTGATTAGTTTTTTATGTGGCATTTAGAAGCCACTGCCTGACAGACAACAACCTGCAGCCAGGACAGTCGTTACCACTTCGCAAATAAGTTCTCTAACCATGGAAAACACACCCAACTAAAATACTGTTTAAAATCTCAAAGTGTGATGGCAATTACAAGAGGAGGCAAGTCAAGGAGACACCTTGTAGTACATGGAGAAGCAGCAACAAGCAAGAGAAGCCCTGAAGGTCGTGGGGGAACGCACAAATGCAAGGATCACACGTGAGGGGCTGCTTTCTTCTCCTACGGATGCAACAAGGTGTATAGTTTCAAATCCCTCTGCTTTTCCATTGCCTCTGCCACATTTAACCTCACCCTTTTTACTGCTATTCTGCAGTTATTCTGTAAACACATTTACAAATCCTCAAGTGTACTGGGGCAGACTGATGATTCCTCCTCCCTCGCCCAACCCAGGGCAGCCTATATAAGCAAAAGGAAGCTGGGGCTCAGACCACGTCGAAGAACAGCGCAGCAAGTAGGTAAGAAGTTAAGCAAATGTTTAAGTATTACTAAGCAGGAACTATGAAGAGTTTACACATCACCTCTCATGTTTACCAACTCCTTCCTCCTGTTCTCCATTTACCCACATTTCACCCTGTCCGGCCACTCATCCCTGCCATCTACAAGCTGTTGTTCTGCTTACACAAGACAGAGCAGCCTGTGCAGCGATGTCTCACACGTTGGTGACTAGAGAGTCGTGAGTCAGAGGCAGCAAAGGAGCAGTCTAAGAGCTCACTGGATGGAAAGATTTAAAGAACAGCTTGTAACTTACGTCTCCACTCTAAACGTTACGACATTTCAAAAGATTAGTACACAGAAGTCATATGCCAGCAACTATAATCAGATTACTTCTTTCCAGCTAACACAGGTTACTTACATTTGAGCAAATAGTTAGCACTGTCATCCCTACAATTAAGGAAACTAAGAGACAAGCGTGGAATTAATACCTCATCAGCTGAGCAGCCGGCAAATGGCTGTGGTTATTCCAGAACAATGGGATCAGAGGGGACCTACACTTCCCCCCTTCGCTGTAATCACATTTCTCTGCATCACATCCCACAAATTGTGTGGGACATGGAAGAATAAGGCACACCATTCCTACCAGTTTTCATTAAGCTTCCAGAAAGACTTAAACCTCAAGTGGTTCAATGTTTTTCTGCTCCAAAACGGCATTATCCTCTTTAAAACACTAAAATAGCAACAGTGGAGATGCTCCTATCGCCTCTCGCTTAGAGAGACAAAAGCCCTACAAGCAGTTTGTGGATCACAGAGCCATGACTCTGAAAGTGGCTTCCTCCTCCTGCTCTCGCTGGTTCCCAGTGACCCACAGGTATCTCCAGAGCAGACTTGGGAGAACTACGATGGGTGGATAACCTAACCAGGTAGTTTTCTACTCTTCAATTTGACCATATCTTTGGATCTGAAGATGCCAAGTACTGTAAGCTATAGGACATAAACATCTAAAGAAATAATGCGGCCCCAGGAGAATCTGCAGGTAATAATACTGCTCTTGCTATATCCTGCCAGCTACTAATCTGTGCTAGGAAAGTCCCAGGAGGATGACTGTCAGTGAGCACATGATCTCATCTGCCAAATACCCACTAACCCAGAGCAGTGACTAGCAGTGGCACGTGCCTCTAGTAGAGAGGACATGGCCTCAACATCAAATGCAGGGAGCACCCCTGTCTGAAAGATTGGAACTGCTTGAATTTTAAGAACTTCTTAGTTCAGTCTCTTTTAAGTCTTCCTCATGGTGACAAGCCTTTTGCATCTTTAGTGAACTGACGTGTTTTTAATCGGGTCTCACCACTGTGCTGAACTATACAATGAATTGCTTCACCTTGGAGGTGGAAGGTGTTCCTGCCCATGGCCCGGGGGTTGGAATGAGATGATCTTTAAGGTCCCTTCCAACCCAAACCGTTCTGTAATTCTCTGATCTTTTGAAAAAAGGGATCCCTTGCTGCACCATTATTTTCTGATGGATTTAAAAAAAGAGACAGAACTACTCCAAACGCATTTTCTTCCAAGGAGAACTAGTGTCAAGAAGCCCAAAAGTGAAGCTGAAAGGAGGGATAACAACAAGTTAGCTGTGCTTTTATGCAGAATTCACTGTGTTTGGTACTAATCTAGGACTGGAGTTTCTCCATGCTATTGTACTTGTCAGTACCACAACCATCCCATTTCTCTAAGTGCCACAGAGAGTAGAAGAAGGAAAGAAGGCACGAGGATCCATATGGAGGCAAATAAAACTAAGTCACAGTTCACAGCATTAATTTCATTGCCATGCACTCAACCTGCAGTCTGTGAATACAAACCCCTCTGTTACTGAAAAGAACTTACTGAAGCGCAGGCCAAAATGCCGAAGAACCCAACCTTCTGCACCAGGTTCTGCACAGCCAGTTTGGCCCGGGAAGCGAAATCCTGCAAAGAAGAAAACGAAGCATTAACGAAGCAAACCCCCAAATGAACATAACCTCAAAGTGTATATGATTTCAATACCCTCCACGATTTGGGATTTCCTAATTAGCATTTGGGAGAATTTTTAAAACAAAAAGGCCAGTTTGAAACTCCGGGCTTAGAGGGAAGAGAGAGGAATTCATAATGCTCAGTGTGAAGATCTGACCACCCACATGTATTATCCAAATCCCTGCGAGTGGCACTAAGTTCACACTACTATGGACACAGGTTTTCTAGTATTTATCTCCCCGGACCTTTGGATTGCCAGTGCTGCTGATACCTTATTCCTTAATCAAGGGAATTAATTCCTTCAATGCCATTTACAATTTTAAGAGGTACACCCTCAAAACACAAAGCCAGAATATAACAATCCCATTACATCCTGTGATTTTTACTCTCAATCCCAAAATCTTAATCCAAATAGCTAATTCCAGGTACTCTCCACAACAGCCTAGTAAAGTTCATTAAATGCAGAATTGAATCTAAAGTACTTCAAAGCAACAAAAGTGGCAAAGCATGTAACATTTGAGCAATTCTTTACAAAAACATGCTAAGAACATGCTGCCTACTTTTATTGTGGGACCACAACTTTGAAACATGCTCGTGACAAAGTCAAGAGTCTCCAAGTTTACCAAATAGTAAACATTTTTAAAAGCAAAAATAAAGATTCTCACAAGCAGTTTATTTGAATGTGTAAGGGAATTTACATGAGAGTAACATTCTTTTAAAGCAAAACTGTCCAAAAAGTTAAAAACAGGGTCAATATTATCTTTTCAGGCTTGGCAATAGCAGTTATAAAAAGCTGGGTATCCTTGGTAATAGCAAGCTTTAGAAAGTAATTATTGATACTTTTTCAAAAACCTACATATAAGCAATAAAAACCTGATTTTCCAGTATCAATGCAATATTCACCGATTTGAATGTTGTAGAAAATTATCAGATAAATTGCACAGGGAAGTTAACTAATAATAATTAATGAAATTCTAAATTCTACACTTCTACTACAGCATAATAAAAAAAAAATTACATTTATGTAATTTTAACTTTGTTAGCATTCTGTTGAAATATTCAATCCTCTATACCAGGGCAAGTAAATTACAATTACCTGACAATGTTCTTGCATATTATTAAATTCTAAACTATAGAGCTGACAAAAGGTTTCTATGCCAGATTTAAAAAAAAAAAAATCTGTGTTAAGGCCATTTGCTATCTTTTTACACCCCTTTTTCAAGTAGTGACTTTTCTCCATTACAGTGCTATAAAAATAGTGAACAAATTCTCAAATCAAAACCCCAATTCTTAATGAAACCAGAAAATTTCTATTTATTATACTTTTTATTTGTGAAAATAACTTGAATTAAAACAAATACTTCAACTAAAAGAAAAATGCCAAATAAGTGAGATTTCCTAAATGTTACAATGGTACATTTTTAACCACATGACAGCATGCAAACCCCGTTAAAACAGTCTGTGAGGGGTGAATTTGCTAATTTTAACCAAGAGTAACACCGTGGGATCGTGAATGTCTTATTAAAAAAATGAGTAGGTGAAATATTTACTTTGTTCCTGATATTTTCCTGAAATAGGATATGAACAGGGTGCATGAGGGATTAAAACCGAGACCCAGTTTGGCTGATACCAAACAAACTTATATTACCAGGAACAGGTCTAGAACATGCCTACATCACAAGTTAATTTTTTTCATGCTTTTCAGTTAAAAGTGCATTTTGACCCAAACTGTTATACCTAACAAAATGTGATAATTTACTAGGGAGCTAAGTTCAAAAAAATCTTGCAACGTTGAGAGCAGTTCCTTCTCAAACTCTGATTCCCTCATCACTATCTCCATGTTAGCAAACAAAACCAAAACAGGGTAATATAGGATCACTAATACGGGGCAGCACTAACACACAGTCAGTCCCACAGAGGGTTTAAGACCCGAAATGAAAAGGATGCAAGACTCTTGCAGAGTGTGAGCACACAGCCATCAACAAAGGAAACAAAATGCAGCCCACTAAGGAGACAACAGGTATTGTAATTCCTTCACCAAATACAAAAGCAGAAATATGTCTTCAGAACCTCTCTACAAATTAATTTAAAATGAAAAAGCGTGCTAAAGCAGAACTGTAACATTGTCCTGCCAACCAGATTCTCTTCTTTGAAAAGGTGAAATGAAAAATAGTGCTTTATGCAGGAATTTCATAAGATGTCACCCCTTGTACTCTACAACAAAGCTGAATGCGACCATGATATTTTCAGTTCCTATTTTGTTCACCATTTCACAATGCTCATGGGGTTAGAACAATATTTTCACTTTTATAAGGCAATACAGATTTTTTTTTTTTCCACAACTCCATAAATCTCATTGTAAAGTATCTTTAAAAGAAAACACTACAATCCAATTATTCAAATAGGTCCAGGATATATTTCAATGGAAGTTGTTTCTGTTCTAATTTTAACCTGTTTACCCATTATCTAAGACTGCATTGCTAATACACCGTTGTATTCATTTTCACAAGCTGGAATTGGAAACAAACTCCAGCAAGTGACCTATAAAGCATTGCTTGCAGCACAGCTGCTTTAATAAAATATATTATAATTATATATAGATTGACTGTATTAACTCAGTGGAAGCACAGCGGACCATTTTTCATCAAATTTCTTAAAAATAAACATCCCTCACTCACTGCAAAATTCAAGGCTGTCTTAAAACTAATTTTTTCCCTCCAGCTAAAAACATACAAATTTTTAATATAAAAACAATCATGAAAAAAGGCAACAATTTTGTCTTTCTCTCTCAAAAAAAACCCAAACCAAAATTGGGACAATTTTTCTCACTGTATTAATTCACAACTTTCTTTTTTTAAAGTTACTACTCAGACTGCTTCTTCTTTAAGTTTTTTTTACATTAATTGTCTATTTCAAAAAACTCCACGGAAAACACAGCTATAGTCCTAAAAATTTCAGTTAAGAAATTCTAATTTGTCTTACTTTTTCAAACTTCGTAAATAAGTCAAAAGTGATAAATTAAGAGGTTTTTTCCCCTATTTTCTATGATCTAATGTAATCATAGATAGAAATAATTTGCATGGCAATATACACACCAGGGCGACATCAAAATTATGTATTTGCAGCCTTAACATTTACTTTAATGAAAACAAGTTTAGAAATACTTCTGTTTGGTTGCTTCCTTAAATTTCATTTGTCAAATCTTTGCAACATCTGCAATAATAAAAAAAAAAAACCTTAAAAGTTTCATTTCTCAGAGAATACAATCATCAGTTTCACAACTTTTACCTATTTCACAATATAATTTTTCTGTTATAAAGCCTCGCAAAGGGAACAATCTTTTCTCTACCTTTTGTTAAGCATTTGAAAGAAAATCAAAACAACTTTCACAACTTACTGCTTAAAAAAAAATAATTAAAAAGACATAAAAGTTCAGCTACTTACAGGCACAACATTTTCCCCCAAAATTAAGTATCTAGACTGGACTCGACTCTCAGCTAACGTGATTCATTCTCTATAACATTTCAGGACACTTTAGCTCACTATGTGCCTTTCAAAGATGATTTGGTTTTTTGGTTTGGAAATAGATTTCCTGTGACTGGTACAATACAGGCAAAGGAAGGTTAAATGATTAAACATTACTTCATTGGGTTAATCATCAGATCTCAAGAACTGGAATGGAAATAAAAGGCATAAAAAGGTCAGTGCTGAAACAGTGATTCACAAGTCTCAGCTGGCGGCTTGAGGAAGTTTGCTTCATCTCTGCCTTCAGTAAAACGGCACATTTTATTGATACCAGCATTTTATTACTACATGTTGCAAAAGCAAAAAACCCTCCCAAAACTCCAAACCTAAAGGAACAGTAAAGAGAAATTACATAATTTGCTGCTAAGTAAGATTTACCACAATGTTCCTCCTTTCAATGTACATTACGGTACAGCTCTGAGTATAACTTTACGTGGACCATTTACCCCCTAAAAAAAGCCCTCCTTCTTGAAAGAGTGAACGGACCATCTTAACTACAAGGCATCATCCCATCCCTCTGTTTTATTTTATCTCCATTTACAATTTAACTCTGTTTCTTCTTTCTCCATTTTAAAAGTTGCACAAGCTCTTCTGTATTTCAGTAAAGAACACTTCACTGGATTTAGTTAACAAGCTCAAAGGAAAAAACCCTCCAATTTTTACTCCTTTCCTTCTATAACACTGATTTATTATCAGAAAACAGAACGGTCATAATTTACTGTTCCCACTGAAATTGTGAAGCCTCCTTTTTTCTTAATCGCTAAGAACATATCCTGTGGATGGACCCATAACGAGGAACTAGCTGATGGTTACCAAGGAGCTCTGAAAAATCAGCATTAGATCCAATCCCACAGTCCTTACAGAAACAACCCCTCAGACTTCGACAGAAGGTATCTTCTCGAAAGACTGCACAGATGGGTCTAGAACTGTGGTATTATGTAACGGTTAATTTTCTAACATGAAGTTGCAATCAGTTTTTAGGAGCATCAATAAAGCTATGACTCCCTACCACAAACCAACCCTCCCCTGCATGCAGCAGCGATGATAGCTGTCAGTCTCCGAAAGGTACGATCAGGACTTCCAATGATTTGAGGCCCAGAAAAACCTTTCTCCTATCACGATTTTTTTCTGCTGCCAATACATCAAGCACTTTACAGATCTGTTGGTAATGTTGGTATATTGGTGGATATAGCCCAAAGAAGGCCAGTAAAGAAGCAATATATCAGACTAAATTCAATCAGAAGTTCCCAGTGTATGTATTTTCTACCAGTAAGAACATACCGTGACTCAACTTAGGAACAGGAGTAACTCAGTGATATGAATATTAATGCAATTGCTCAAGCAGGATATTAATTATCTAACAAAAGGTAGTCTTAAGAAGTTCAAAATAGATTTCTGGAAGGCTTGGGAGGGGTTACGCAGGATTTGTTATTCTAATAAAAAACATAATTGTGAATGAACAGTAAAAAAATACAAAGGCACAAATAGAGAGCTGAAGTATGTTGCACCTTGAAGGAATGACTCCTCTACAAACAAGGAGGATGCTAAAGCTGCTGTAGAGACAGGTATTCATCCTAGTGCCAGAGACTTCCCTGATGCAAATGTTTAACTTCCATGTGAGGAAGTGGACAATCCTTCAAGATTTGAGCAAAATTTGTATTATAGTTATAATATTTACTTATTAGAAACCAAGTTTAATTACCCAAATAATAATCTGAAGCGAACATGTTTTCCCAAAGATTGATGATGCTGTATGAAGCTACCATCCCAGATTATTAAAATTATAAATTCCATAACATTTAAAAAGCTGCCTACAAAGACAGTACTCCTTTTTATGTAAAAATCTGAGTTATGTTAAAAATGAGCTGCACAATATTTTGTTTCTTCTGGCTTTCTATTACAACACAATGGAATCAAACACAACTTATGGGAGAATGACCATTTGTGGTTAGGCAATGAATTTCAGAGGACTGGGAAGAATTATTAACTCATTGAAATAACATATTAACTGCAAAAGACCTATTTTAAAGAAGTCGGGTAGCTACCTACAGGCTGAGAGGTTACAACATACACCCATGCTAAGAAAGCAGTAGATGAGCTATGGCATTTAATGAGCAACACGGTAACATGGAGTTAGGATGAGGAGAACAGAGATCAAGATACAGACGACAGTCATTGCCTATCACTGCAAATAGTTCATTACTCAGTGACCAAAGAAACCATTTCATGCCTCTCCTGCAAGACATCAAAGGTAAGATCTCATGAGTAAGGTTCCAGTAAGCTGCAAGCAGGACTGTTTTGGTAGTGGCTCATAGTGGTATCGATCCACAACGTCAGCTGCAATGACTCTCAACATCTCAATGCGTATGGAGAGGGCTGCGGCCCCGGATCTCTGTTCTAGATTTCTCAAAAATACTTCTGGTTTGATACAAATAAAGGGCAAACTAAAGGGGGATATTTCCATCTTGATGCCTGGCGAGAAGAGGGTGTGAGAGGTAAGGTTTAAACTTACTTATCACTCAAAATTCTGGGAAAGAAAGGCCCTGTCTTGGAAACCGGGCTGTCAAAAGGCAAAGTTAAAAAAGGTTTGCAAGGATTCCTGAAAGCAGCTAAGGCAAGGTGGCAGATCTAAGCAAGCACTGAAGTTTGCTAAAAGAAGGTATTTGCATATGACAGGCATAAGACAGACATTTCCAGATGAAGAGGACTGAGACAAATTCTAAACCTGGCAAGCAAATAAATTTCACTTCACAAGAACTTTGGGTTTTTGAAGACATTAAATTCTGGAAAAGGAATAGGCCAATGATACGGGAAAGTGAGAAGAGAAAAATGTCCACGTTGAAAAATGAAAACACGGGGTTTGAACGTACAATATTAAGAAGACTGAACAGCAACAAAACAGGGCTCTTGACTTCACAGGCTTTACTAAAGAATTGTGAAAAGACAAGGGAGCAGTATCTACAAAACCTCATTAAATCGACTACGTCAGAGAACTGAGCACTTAAAGCTAGTAAGATGTCGAACCATTCCTCAGAATATTTGTAGGCAAGGATGCACATAGAGCAGGTACTACATACAAATCCCAAGCCAACAAGAAATCAACGGAATATATATTGTTGAGGAAAATGCACAGATTTATTCCCACATCTGTTTGTGTTCAAATTCTTGAGGTTGGCTGCATGTTAAGTGGGGATGCTGCAACCCACAAAGATAATCGGGAAGATGCTCATCTTTGGGACTTTGTAAACTCAGACATATGAGTAACTACAATTAGCTCTTCAACGAAAAAATGGGAAGTTTTTCCATAGAAAATACAGTTAGACCTATTGTCCTCATAATCAGACTTTAAAACCGCTGTTAGAAAAGAAAGACGTAAGAAGCCACAGACAGAAGTGTGTGCAGAGTTGAATCCTTTGCAAGTTGCATGGGAGCAGAGCGTAACAGAGTGAAGCGTTCATTCCAACAGCAAGCTTCGCTTTCCCTCGTCATTTAATATTAACCTGACTTGGAGTAAAAGTGTGAAACTTCTGAGTAATGGATCCATTAATGGCAGATTTTACTTACCATATAAAGTGAGTAGGAAGAAAGTCAACCAGCTCTGGACTAAAGAGATAAACACTAGGAACTTCTAGGTATTTGTTTCATTTCATTAACAAACTGTACCACGGTAAGAACATTTTATTTCACTCACTTCTCCCTTTCACCTAGGCCTTGGGGGAAGAACCAGCAAATGCTTCTTCATAATAAACCCCATCTTGGGAGCTTTAGTTTTACACTGTTATAATTCAACACCACTGGAAGTCATATACCAAAATGAACACCTATTATAGATTTCAACAAGTTAGCATGCATTCTCAAACTTAACGCCAGCATTTCCCACAACTAGAATTGAAGCTCTCAGACTTCTACATAAAAAGTCCTTTTGCTTCACACTGCAAGAATAAAGAAATTTTGAAAGAATACAACACAATTAAAGGAAACAGTCTGAAGGAAGAGGAAGGAGCATGTCCTTTCAGTCTTATCAGATCTGTCCTATAGAGCAGTAGCCCTTTTAACCACATCCCCTGCCACCTCTACTCCTCAGTTCAGGTCTGTGCAGTAGCATGAAGCAACATGTCCCCCCTGACACTTTGCAATTTTACAGCGGTGCACAAAAGCATGAAATAGAAAGTAGTTCTTTAGAAAATTTTATTTTACTAAATTTTATTTACATCTTGTAGGAGAACTGTCAGTGAGCAGATCCTGCAATCTACTTCATGCAAGAGAGTTGTGAGTTTGGCCTGTCAGGGAAGCAGCAAGACCATTAGGACAGTCCAGTGTTGGCACAGATTACCCAGAGAGGTTGTGCAGTTGCCTGTCTTGGAGGGTTCCAAGACCAGACTCGACAATGCCCTGAGGAAATTGAGCTGATCTCACAGATGACACCACTCTGAGCAAAATATTGGACTAGAAACTGCCTCAGGTCCCTTTCAAGATGAATTTTTGTGCGATTCCATAAGGAGGTACTAGCAGCCACCTACAGAGAGAAGAATGAAGTAGAAGAACATCCTGTCGCTCTGTTCCCATACATCAGCCACCGACCTCTGCAGCCTTTGCTTCTACAGTTGAAAGCGTATCCTGGCATTGCTTCCACCAACGTGCTCGCTGCCTAAAATACCCCTGCAGCTGTAATGAGTGCTCATTTATCTCAAAGCTACAACTGCAGTTAGTTATTGTGACCACAAGTCTGCCAATCTAGTTATAGCGGCGTGACGAGCAATTCCAGGATGTTGTCAAGTTTTTTACTCAATTACAAATTATGAAGTCTTAATTTTGCATATTTTAAGATCCAGACATTAAAAGGAAGGTCTTATGATTGGGGGAATGAAGGAAGTTATTGCTTTGCTTTAGCCACCACCATCAAGAAAGGAAGAAATTTTCGACAGCCAGACAAATAAACTGACCTCTTCAGTCTCAGACAAATCAGAGTCAAAGACACCAGCACTGAAAAACATACACTGTTCCTCCACTGAGAACTTTAAACTAAGTTAAGAGAGACAACCCATGCACAGAAAAATCACTTGTAGAATAAAAGTGAGCAACTTCTTACACAGCTGACAAATCCTTTTGCACACACAAGCCTTCCTACGCAGCCTAGCCAGCAGATGTGCAAGGCTAAGCATACCTCTCGCTTGTTCTCCCTGGGAAGTAGCAGAGGTTCCCAGACAGCTTAGAGAAGTGGTCTGCATACCAGACTCTTGTACAACATAGATATTTAAACAGTGTCTGGAGCAGGGGTAAAAAAAAAAAATAGCCATTTTTGTGATTATGATACCATAATTAATTTCTATCAGTTATTGAAGGCTCTCCCTGAAAAAAATATTTTTGAAGTAGCTTATATGACCCAAACTTTTGATCATTTATTGGTCTTTCTCACATTACTGGGGAGTAGAATATAAAATATTTAGGACCAAATTGCTCCCTTAGAAACTTGTGTCGAGCATCCCCGACGCACACAGAAAAGGGCACGCAAATCCCACGACGGAGTTCAACTAACTGCTTCTCCACAACTACAGTGCAAATGCAGCTTGCAAGATTTCCAGGAAGTTTGGCAACATTCTTTCGGAAAAGGTTCATTTCTGTTGAAAAGCAAGAGATTTCTTACTGAAAAAATTCCTCTGAGCTAATAGCCTAATATTGAGCGAAAATATTGCAAAGTAATCCAGATTTCTTCAGTGGCTCAACCACTTCTGATTTATGTACTTACATACTAAACATTAAAGTGACAGAGGGCTGAGTAAATGAGTTTTAGGGAACAGCCTTTATCACAAAGAGCTGTTCAAAGAAGAATGTGAAAAAGTCATCTCTAGATTACCATTAGCAAACCGTAATGCTCATTGCTGTTTTTTCCTTATCTGTAAGCAGGTGTGCAGATGAATAGAACAATGCAGGCACAAGACCGCACTATTCTCCTGCCAGCCTCCAAAGAAATCCAGCAAGGAGGTGGCTTACACATTTGTTACTCATAGTTCCTATTGTCTACCCCCTGCCTGTATTAACTCTTTGCTACCTCTTTTCTCAGGAAGTCCCTCTACAGCAAGTTCCCTTATTTAAAGCTTTCATTGACTCATACCAAAGCTTACTTCAGCTCAGTAATTTTGGAGAAGCATTTAAAACTAAGCTGTTACTTAGTATGTGAAATAAAACCCACCACATGTTACCATCAGTTCACTCTCCGTTTGCCATCTCAATCTACAGGATTCAAAGGAAGTTTCTAAAGAGAAGCTTCAAGGTTTGATTAATTATGAATTTCCATGTAATTATGTGCCAAGATAAAAGAGGTGAGCTACCTCCCCTAGATCTATTAACAAATGCAGCCATCAAACCTCGGGAGCGGTGTGGGGGAGCCTCCTGGTAGCCACCCATCAGGCAGCCCAGCCCAGCTGAAGCACCAGCCATCTCCTTCTTGCGCAGTACAATTAATAAAGAGAGGAAGCTGATGAGGAAAGGGGGTGACTGGAAGACTGAGCAAGAGAAATCATGAATGGAATTTGATGTTGGGTTTAAACATGTTATTGCTGGGAAAGCAAAAAAACGAGTAGTCAAGGTTTTCCAGTTATTGTGTGTGACTACCACTTCCATGTTGATAACTGCTTTATGAAAACCTGCTTGTGGTCTGCTTTAACTTCTTTTTTTCTTATACTGAGTACCCTTAAAGCCTTTCGATTAAACAAGCCAGCAGCCAGTGAATCCTTTTCAAGCAGGATCAGACACTAGCTGTTAGCTTAATCACGGGAGAGATCCATTTTTAATTTGGCCATCTTCTTTTACGCTGCTAATTAAGTAACATTTTGCTTATTAGTTGAACCCGATCATTCCATTTGAATTAAGTCACAGTGTCGTGTCAGAACACAGTGCTGGGTTCTCCAAGTAACCATGGCTGGGTGTGGTAGCATACTTTGTTCTGCTTCTGCAAAGAGAAACCCCACATGAAGACGTGGAAAAGCAATGCAGCTCAAGGCACCAGAGTTCTCAGAAATGCTGGAAAGATGGGTTTAACACACATCTAAACTGTCACTATCGCAGAAGTTCATCGGTTTAACTCCTTGCAGACAAGAAGTCGACTCTCTGAGCAGGAAGTTGTTCGGTGGAACCCCTGACGCAATGCAAACCGAAGCAGTTGCAGCTTAGTTTAATACAAACCCTCTTGAGTCCACGTTGACAAATTCTTTAACAAGCCCTGTGGTTACAGGGAAGCTGGTTTCAGTCTGAGTCACTCCTGTTCAAACAGTTTACTGGAAATGGAGGGGAGGGGGAATTTTCAGAGAAGTCATGTGATGGCCAGACAAACCACAACCAGTAAAGGTTCAGTGGAGTCAAAAACAGGTCCCAGCAACAACTGACGCTCAGTGTGCAGATGGCACTCAATCATTTACGAATGAGTCCTGCTGAGTCTCGGCATTTCTATGGATTTAACCCTTTTTCAAGTTTGTATTCTTTCAGAGGCAGGACACAGTCTGGAAAGTAAACAAACAGCAGTGGCTGATAGTAACATAGGCAACTAGAAAATATTTTTACATGGAAATTTGGCGGCAGCAATGCTGCACAGAAGCAAAGCCTGATGTGTAAATCATTAGTTCTTAAAAATATGCCACTTAATGAATCCAAACACTTACAGTCATTAAGGATTAGATATACAGCAAAGATATTAGTACTTTCTCCTCTTAGCAAGGAGCACCGTGATACAGCAAGGGCCCACGCATTAGGCATTATCACTAAGTACCTTGAGGGAAGCTGGCATGAAATGCTTCGTTTTCACCAGAAACCTCAGTCAGCTTTAAGCGTTTTAGCATGACAGAGAAAAGACGAGAATACTAAACAACCAGCAACTGTTCAAGTGGTGAAAGGGAGTCCCTGCAAATGTGTGTGTAGACACGACGCCGTACAGAACTATGCTTGCACTGTGTTATTACCAATATGCTGCCCCAGCACTAAGCAGCAGATTCACTTCCCCTAATTGAGAGGTTGGTTTGAACGGCTGCACTGGAGATACTCCCCATGGCTAAAAGGGGAGCTCTGATGAACAACTCCTTTGCTCTGGAACTGGCCTGGAAGAGAGTTAACAGCGACTGAGATACCGTTTCAAACAGTAGTAGTTATTAAATGCTGCCTTAAGTATTAACAAATCAAAGTTGCTTTGTTCCTATAGCACGCTGGGCTCTGCACTGTGTGGGGCTCTGAGACAACAAGAGCCCGGCTTGTAAACCACACTCCTTCTGCAGGCCAAAGTCGCTCGATTTTAACGAGAGGAGCCACGAGGCAAGAAAAGCTCTGACGCTCCCTTTATGTAACTGGGACTAACTCACTGGCGTGCACCCAGGCACCCACAGAAAGGAGAAGTGTGCCTTTAAAACGAGGGGCTTTTTCTGAAGGATCTAATGGCAGGTACAAGGCAGACTGACTTACACGTCCTCTGCAGGCTAATGAGTTCTCTCAAAACCTAGCTCAAGGAGACAGCTCACAGATCTGCGACTTGTGACAGAAAATCCACCAACAGACTCTTCAAAGTAAGCAGTATTTTACTCTGTGTACCTCTGAATTGGGCACTACAGCTTTACGCTGTTTAATCCTTTCAGGTTCCCTTTTTTGTTTTTTAAAGTGACAAGCTAGCAAGCACACTCCCCCTGCAGACCCTTCAGGCTGGATGTTATATTCACGGTCTGTTCTCACCATAGAAGATCCTCATCTGTTTCTCAAAATTACCATTGTTTTTGAGAAACAGCAGCGACAAGCTTTCTAAACAAAACACACGCAGGCAAAAACGTCAAGCCATTTGGCTTTGCCTTGTAGGCATACAGCAGCTCAGCAGCAGTAGAGAGGGAAGCTATTCTTCAAAATCTAACGTGCCCATTTTCATGCCTTTCAAAAAGGCAGGATGAAGCGAGACCTTTATACTGAAAGAAGGCTCCTGTCATTTGACGTCAAACATTTGTAGTAGTCTCCATGGCATAAGACACTTGTCACATCCCCCGTGTTTTCTTAAGCACAAGGCTTCAGTTTGGGAGAGTGGGAGAAGCTGATGTAGGTAATAAAAACTGCTATTGAGAAATTTAAAAATAGACATCATAACCGCTCATGGATAGCAATTAAAGAACAAGTAGTGATAAGCTGTGCTGAAGATGGGCATTTACTCAAGGTCATAGGAACAGGCAGGCCTGTCTCCCATAGACATCTAGCAAAAACACGATTGAAGCCAAAAGCAAAAAGGAAGTCATATTAGCAAATGGAAAAAACTGAACTGTCAGTTTTATGAGTGCAACACAATTTAATCGGATTGTCAAAGCCTCATGTTTTATAGAAACCAAACCACAAGTGGAGTTTAAGATTTTTTTTTTCCTGGCCATCCATCCACAAAACAACACGCTTCAATCCAAATTCAGTTGCCAAGAAAATAAAAATCAAAACTACTGGTAAATAACACCATCATTTTCCTTAATTGATTATACACCACCACTCACTTGCTAAGGACAGTCAATACAGCTTGGCCTGTCCTGACAAAATGCTCTCTAGCAAAAATTTTCTTCCCAAGAATCTTACTGTGCATTCTGGAAACCAACTCTGGCTGCTCCCACAACCGTACATGCATATAATTTGCTGGGAGAGTTTCAGTAAACACAGATAGCATTTCAGCTCTCGAGTCATGTATCTCACTGGTTTCACTTTTTTTTTTTTAACCACAACTTGATTCTTATACAGTTAGGGATTACTTTGCAAAGCAAAGACTGATGATATAGTAAAGAACAAAGCAGATTTTGTTCCCCCCTCACTGTATCTTTAAAGAAATACAAGAATTTACTATCTATGATAGCAGAAAAGCTATTTCGAACTTTCTAGATGGGGGAGGCTCTCAGGAAACACAGGGTTTACTGTTAGAATTACTAGATTGCACTCAGTATTTCCAGAGAAACCACCTTCTTTTATGGAAAAGCTTCATCCATCTCCAAGAAGAAAAAAAAGTATATATTTGTATCAAGAAAATACCCTGGCACAACAGCTTAAAGGCAGCAGTGCATGGTAAATAGCATCTGCTGGTTTTTAGTAGCAGTCTCATGACCTCTTTCAACTCAGTGGCAGACAAGACAGGATAAGAAGGAAAAATACTGAAGAGAAATTCAGTGGCAAGTAGTTTAAGGAAAAAACGTTTAATTTCTTCTAAAATTCACAGTAACTTGTGACAGGACGCAAACTCCTGACCTAAATGAAAAATGATCTACAATAATACCTGACTGACGTACAGCATAAGCTGCAAACTATGCTGTAACACAAGCAGTATTTAATCTATCAAGAAAATAAATGGCAAGAGCAACAAAAAGGGATTCAGAGCAGTTTGGTTGCATTTTCACATCAGGAAAAATATGTTTCCTCAGGCTGATGAGTGGGTCATGCATTGGCCCCCGAGGGTGTTAGCGGCAAGGCAGGTAAATATCTGAAGGGGATGAGCTGACTGAAAATTATCTCCTGGCCCAAGAAGGCTTTACATGCAGCTATAACCACCATGACTGTGGAACAGCAGCTCCTCTATCACTGCTTTCTTATCCCACTTTCTCCCTACCTTTATTGTGCTCTTCTAGAAAGACTAAATAAATGCAGTATTTGTAGCAAATACTTCAGCTGCACTGTTGTATGTGCATCGACAAGCTGCATTCTTGTCCTCCCATCACCAGAAGTATCTCTACCCAGTGCAGGATCTTTCTCCATCCCCGGGAATTCCCTTGCGAACTCACACCAACTGGTTATTGGCCCAGTCCCATTTCACTGGAATGGTTATTTACTCCATCTAGTTGTTCTGTGTTTTATTAATTCTGTTGTTTTGCACTGTTCTTACTTGTGCAGTCTCTGCATGTTCCAGCATCTCCTCAAATTCCTGGTACTCTTCATCATCAGGTTCAGCACCAGAGAGTCGGGCCGCCCTCGCCATAAAATATGGAGGCAGCTCTCCAATGGCTGTGCCAGCACCCTGGGAAAAGAATAATTCTGATTTATTTTCATGTTTATTCTTAAATAGGAAACATGTGATATGCACATTCCCGTGGACATTTCCAATTATTAGGACTGATGAGACCAGCTGCTTTGAGAAGTTTGCTTTTTATCCACCAGGCCAAATTTCTCGCAATT
>NW_010236744.1:0-4916 GCF_000690775.1 Eurypyga helias
TGTCAGCTACGTTTCTTCTTATGCAGACCAGGGCATGATTTTACTTTCTGGGCTACCAGCACACATCGCTGGCTCATGTCCAATTTTTCATGCAGCAGCACCCCAAGTCCTTTTCTGCAGGTCTGCGCCTGATCCATTCATCCCCCAGTGACACTAGGTATTGCCCCAACCCAGGTGCAGGACCTTGCCCTTGGCCTTGTTGAACTCCATGAGGTTGGCAGTGGCCCACCTCTCCAGCCTGTCCAGGTCCCTCTGGATGCCATCCCTTCCCTCCAGTGTATCAAGTGTATTTGGATACTCCTGGCTGGTAGGATTTGGCAACATGTGTGGTAGTAAGTTAAACAGCACTCAGGCAAGGGATTGTGGTTACCTACTCGAGTAAACTGTTCGATGCTTGATGGCACAATGCTGGCTTGTGCCAAGTAGAGCGCTTTCAAGGACTTCCAGGCATTTTTCTGGGGCTGGCATGTTCTTGGGAACTGTTTGTGTGCAGCCAGTCTGCCTGGAGAATGAGAGAATTTATTAGCATAGATGCAAGCGCTTCCACGTTGTTTGACCTGAGTGTCTGGGAATATCCCAGACATCTCTAACTTGCTGGTACAGATGTAGCATTTCAATGATTTGTTAGTTGGTGCTAAGACTAGCAGAGAACATGTGAAAATATGTACTGATTGAGGTAAGTGGCCTGAATGCTGTCCCTTACATCATTTTTCTTCGGAGTTCTGTGCTGCAGGGAGCAGTGGGAAGCAGAAGAGATGACTTCAGGCACCTGTGAAGTTACAAGGCTCCTAAATTTGGATCACCACGAATCCAATACAACTCTGTAAGTGGAGTTTGTATCTAAACTGTAGTTTGTAACATATTTTTCTTCAACTGAAAAATACACAGATCACTCATGGAGTTTAACGGCGAATGACTATGGAATAAACACTGCAGCCTCTCAGCAAGGTCACATTAGTGCTTTTGATATGCAAACACAATGGCACCACTACAGTGTGTTGACAGCTTGGATGTGGCAGATGTAACAGAACCTTGATGGTGGGTACTGCTAGAATTACTTTTTACAAATTCTTTTCAGCTTTTGTGCAGATGACTAGGTGTTTGCCCTGTCTCCTGTAAGGGACAATTAAATTTGGTGTTCAGTGCATTGCTGGCTCTAATTTTTTTTTAGCATATCGGTTTCTCATCAGAAAATATTTTGACGGATTTTTGCATGCATATAACAGAGTGGAGGTTCCACAGAACAGTACTGTGGAAGTACAGAACTGGATAGTAGTGTCTTGGTAATAGCTGACCTACAAGATGAGAGTAGTTAGTTGTTTTATGTTGAAAAGTTGGAAAAAAGCAGTTCTTACCTTGCAGAGGCTGTTGTAAGATCCAGCAGCTGCTGGCAGTGCTGCCTTCGCTCTGAGGTTGTTTGGGGATGGTGAGGCTGATGAAAATGCACATTTCCCAGCGTTGTCTGTTTACACCTCAGCCCCTGTGTGGATTTGTCTCTAGTCTTCACTTTAGATCTGACTCTGATCCATCTGGCCTGTGAAGATCCACTGATCCCACAGGAAAAAAAAGAAGGGGATATAACATGGAATGAGCATCCCCTTGAAGGGAGGGTGCCATCTCCATTAGAGCAGTGTTGTCATATGCACAGTTGGTCACAAGATGTCAGTGTGAGTCAGTTGGAGCGAAGCGCCTGGGAGGCTGAACGTGGAGTGGAGATCTCCCTGTTCCCAGTTCTGGGAGACAAGATTAGGAGCAGGATCAGATTCTGTCCTGAGAGGGAGGCTGTTGCCCTGTGAGTAGCTATCCCGCCTGGTGCAGTGCTCCACTGTCTTGCATACAGCTTTTGGCTGACACATGAAAGCACAGGCCTTCCAGGTTGTCACCTGTGAAGAGCCCATTTTTTATCCAGAAGGATGATATGAGGGGTTTAAGCCTGAATGGGCTTGGGACGGTCTGCTGCAGATAACATTAGTGAAAATCTTCCAAAAGAAAACTGCCATGTGTAGCTGGCATAAAGGTGGCACAGCTTTTCCATCCCAGAGCGTGCTGCATGGGAGTAAAAACTGAAATAAGCTCAAATTCCTGTTATGCTGGCTGTATTACAGAGCACTGACAAGCTCTTTTTGAACTGAATTTGTCAAGCAATTGGAATAATCAAGATTTTCTGCTAGAGCTGTTTTCAACAGCTGAATAGTTAAACCAGTTAGGTGAAACTATGATGTGGTAGAATAAAGATAAATGGAGCCTGATGGAGTATATTCTGCTGGTTCACTCATGACAGAAACTGTTAGGAAGGCTTGAAGAATTAATTGGATAATGTAAGGGGATCAGGAACTGGCAGATATAAAAATGAGTGATTTTTTTTTTTTCTTTTAGGAAAAGAACATGGGTTTAGATCATCTGGATGGAGAGGACCCATGTGGCACGAGACACAATTCCATGAGGTAGCTTGTTTCAGAGTCTGGCGACTAAACAGATTTTTAATGACTGTTGAGAGAGCGCCCTCTTTTGGGAGGATTTTTGAGGAAACAAGCTACTGTAAGATATTTGCATCTGCAAGCCCAGGAATGTAAAGAAGTGGACTAAGAGAAGAGGGGCCAATGTGTCAGTTGATTATATGGCAGTTATTATGGCAAAAGAAAATTAAAAACTATTTTAAGAGTTGCAGATTCTCTCCTTCCTATACGCTCACCAAGAGTAAATGAGTGCTGGTGTGCAGACTGCTGCTGTTTTCGGTGCCTGAGGATCCTTCACCTGACATTTCTAATCTTGGCTTAAGTGCAAGTTTAAACTTAAATTCTCTAAGAGTCACCATTAGCTCTGTTTGACAGGGCTTTTATTCCTTCCTTAAGGTGACATGGATCTTCAAGTTCTTACAGTAATATTTAATAACATTAGCCAGGCCACCTGACATGAGATTGAGCATTTGGGCTCAATCCTGGGGCTGTGGAGACAGTGCCAGATGTTGTGTCCTTTTGCAGGGTCCACAGGCTTGGAATAATGTGGGGCTCCAACAGACACACCTGCTTTCAGTTATCACCTACTGCTTTCCTGCCTTGTTTCCAGAAGACCCTCAAAAATCATAGTAATACTGTGAATGGCCATTAATTCTTATTTTTGTTCTTCGGGTCCTGCTGCTTTCTGGAGAACACGGGGCTTATTAATGTGGTCTGCAGTCATATTTATGATCAACCGTGTGTTGAACAGTTTAGTCAATGCTTTGACATCAGAGCTGATATGGTTTAGACTTCCCAAAAGAGGTGGGAGCATTCTGAATTATACCAAATGTAGATAATCAACAGCAAAAAGTCCAATAAAACCTATTGTGTTTTTGTTTACAGTAAACATGTCCCTGGTTACACCAAGAATTGGTAACATGGAAAAGATCAAGGCACTGCTGTTTTCTCCTGGGTCGCTCTCCTAGTTAATTTGATAGAAAGCACCATCTAAGGTTTCTGCTAAGATTGCAAAACCCACTCTTTTATGATTATAATGTCCTTCCCAGAAATCTTTACTACTCCAGTGCTGAAAACCAGCTACACTCACCAGCGAGTATGCAGACCTTTCATTCGTCTTCAGGAACATCATGGGGCTTCAGTGACCCATGAGCCGGAACGTGAACAAAGGTAAGAACAAAGGATAATGATAACAAAACTACTTTGTTTTGAGTGAAAATGTTCTATTGGGTGATATCATAATGCCACATTCAGTTGTGGTGAATCTGTGCTCTGAGGTTAACAGGCCCAAGAAAGTTTCAGTGTGTGGAATTCGGGGGGTTTGTGTAATAAAAAAATCACCATTAGATGGTACTCTTCAACTGTAGTGCACTTGAAACAGCTGATCCTTCTGTAACTGCCTTCAGGCATGAGGAATGGCTTCCAAAGGGTTGTGCTTGTTTACATACCGGTGTTTTGTTTGGTTTTTTTTTCCTTAAGTCATCATTTCATCCATGATGTACAGGTTGGAGTCTTGAGAGAGCAGAGAGAATGTTATTTAATCCCGAATTTGCAACTGGTCTGCATGATGTAATGATTTGAAGGGGAAGGCTCAGGCTTTTCTTGTTTCTTTTACTGTGTGAATAATACTTCACATGTCCTCCTCTCTCCTTAGTGTTCACGAGGAGACCATCAAGGCATGGTGTCCTCAACCACATGGGCTGGCGTGGTGTGGCTAGGGCTCCCCTGCGCCAGGGTCACGACATGAGCTAGCAAGGTTCAGCTCAGGGAGGAGGTTTTACTCGCTAACTAGCCGGCAAAGCTTCTCAGGCAAAGGAAACGCACATTTATTTAAGGGTCGTCAAAGCAGTTTCTTTCCTGCAGCCTTGTTTAGTAGTTGCAGGAGTCTCAGGCCTTTCTCAACATTGCTCTCCTAGCAAGCTGATAATGTTTCTTAGCTAGGTGCAGTATTCTGCTGTTTTTCCTAAGAACATACGATCTGTGCATGTGTATATATATATTATGCAGTAATAAACCACTTATTTTCGTAATTTTTCAGTGGTGGATTTTCTCCTATACAAGGAATATCATTAATCAACCAGTGAAAACAG
This sequence comes from Eurypyga helias, assembly GCF_000690775.1. Classification (NCBI taxonomy): domain Eukaryota; kingdom Metazoa; phylum Chordata; class Aves; order Eurypygiformes; family Eurypygidae; genus Eurypyga; species Eurypyga helias. The sequence goes on from NW_010236744.1 coordinate 4,547, forward strand.
TGTCTCAGCCATGTATGAGATACTCATATCTGTGAGATTGACTCTTTAAATGGGTTTAAATTCAAAATATCTATTTCAGATAATTTATTTTAATTATTTAATTTATTAATGCTCTTTAGAGAACAGCAATAGGCATTGACATTTATTTTTATTTCATTTGCAAACATCAGCATGTAATCATGTGTAGGATTCACAATAAAGCTCAAACTCTGCTCTTTAGAAGCAGCTTTTTGTGATGTGGGGCACAGGTTCTTTCCAAGAGCAGTTTGTTGTTCTTGCATGTGAACAGTGCATTAAGTTTACAGACATTCATCCAGGGACACCTCTTCAGTAAGAATGAAATGGCTGTGTTGAAATCATAGAATCATAG
>NW_010236745.1:0-3468 GCF_000690775.1 Eurypyga helias
CATGAGGTTGGCAGTAGCCCACCTCATTGACTTGTGGGGAAAAGAACAGAACCTACAGAGTAAGAGACATTCTGTGCTGATTTATGCACCCCACTCTGCTGAATGTTTTCAGTGTACTGTAATTGAGTCAAAACAAGTTTATGGATAATAATGTAATGCTTGACTGAAAAAAAATATTTGGTGCCATCCCCTCATTCATTGTCAATGGGATAAAGAAGCAATAAAAAAAGAAGCTGAAATATGAAGATTGGAATGAAGTTTCTCTTTCTGATATGCAAGTACAGAAAAGTATAGATATGTTTATAGATTCTACCAGTTGTGACATGGTGCTTACCTTGGCCAATAGTCTGAATATTAATGCAAAAATGTACTTATGAATGTAGATGACACTAGTAGAGTTTAGGCAAAACCTCATCTTAGAAGGCTGGTGATGAAATGTTCTACCAGAACCTATCATGTTAATTATGAGATGTAATAAGGAAAATCTGGCAAAGTGGAAAGGCTGGTTCCATAGTCACCACAAGTAATTTTTTTGCTATAAGAAGAGATTACAATCAAACACATTAGTAAGATGTAACTTATTCCATTTTTTTAATGTTGCTTCATAAATTCATTGGTGCTCATTCTTAGAGCTTTGTTACGGAATCTCAATGAATTTTGGGGGAATTATATAGATAAACACATGGCAAGATGGTCTAAGTTGTTTCAAATATTACTGGAAGCCTTAAAGGTGTTACTGGATACCTTCAATATTTTTCCTTCTAATAAATAACATCATTATCGTCATGGAAATTACATATTTTCTGGGAAATTGATATTGTAAGCAGGATAAATTGTTTGTGTGCAGAAAGATCTTGAATAGTGATTGGCATTAGGCATAACAGATGTCACATTAACATTTGGCTGCTGAGATGATAGATGAGTGGTTGCAGCATGGAAGCATTAGGCAAGCTGTTAATGGGCTTCTCATACATGCTGCTGTCGTTTCATATGGCTGGACAAAAAGAGCACCCCAGGTAAATAGAGTAGTGATATAAAGCGGGAAGGTGTATTACATGCAATAGTACCTCTTCATATTCTGTAATATTAAATAATATTCACTCATGTTCAGCATTTCATACATTTGCTTATTTAGCATACACTAACATACAATAAACAAACATATTATTAAAATTTATGCAGGGAAAAAAACCACACACACAAAAAACCAAACCAAACCAAAAACCACAGACCAAGCCTACATAGTATGGAAAAAATCAACCTCTCAAAAAAGCCTATATTTTCTGCTACAAGATGCCTGTTTAAGTAAGTACAGATACATTTTCCCATGTAAAATAAAACAAAAATTCACAAACTGTTAAAAAATGTCTAGAAAGTTTTCCTCTTTCAACAGGCAGTGATGTTTTAAAAGATAAAAATCTGATAATTATCATAGAATCATAGAATTATGGAATGGTTTGGGCTGGAAGGGACCTTACAGACCATCTAGTTCCAACCCCCCTGCCATGGGCAGGGACACCTTCCACTAGACCAGGTTGCTCAAAGCCTCATCCAGCCTGACCTGAAACACTTCCAGGGATGGGGCATCTACAGCTTCTCTGGGCAACCTATTGAAGCCATGTTGACTTTCACCAATCATCTCCTCATTATCCATGTGCCTTTGCATGGTCTCCAGGATGATCTACTCCATGATCCTGCCAGGCACAGAGATGAGACTAGGTGTCCTGTAGTTCCTTGGATCCTGGGTTTTTTTCCATTTTTAAAGATACGTACTATGTTCCCTCTTTTCCAGTGGAAACATACTTGGTCTGTATTAGGCTAAAATGCCTCAATCAAGTGGAGAAGCTTGAGTCCCAAAAATTTCAACTGGTCTACCTTTGTAAAACTTCTAAAGTAGGCAATATGTTGATCTTGACTGGAATATCTAACTTTTGCTGTGACCACAGATTTCTCTGATAACCCAGCCAGTTTTCAAGAACTGAAACTCAATGGACTTCCTCATAATCCAGGAAATTACTCTGTTTTCCTGAGTGAAGTTTATTCTAAAACAAATGATCCACATAAATTAAAATCCTAGATGGCTTTTTAAATCCTACTTTTACGCAAAAAGAGATTTTTCCAACACTTCGCATGTGAAGTTTCATGACTTAAATCAGCCTTGTATGCCTGCAGCCTTCTATACTTGTAGTGAAAATGGTTGACTACTGCTCATGATTGGTTACTGCTTCTATGCTTATCCACCTCTGCAAATGGTAGCATAAATATCTGGACAATATCATATTATGTGCCAGCTGGACATGGCTCAATTCTTGGTCTCATCCGGGGCACCTGGCCAGTGTTTTAGTTGGGATTAATACTGGGAGCATAGAAGTCTGCAAGTCCACAGTTTCTGTGTCAAAAAGACTTATGTAAGGTGTTTGTTACTTGCTATAAAAGTGGGAGACCCTCAGGCTGACTTCTGTTGTCTCACCTATGGGTGGATGCACCGCGTAAGACTTACACAATTGCTGCAGTTCTCCAGGGACCAAGTGACAAGGGGCTTCCCAGCTGATCTGTGAACAGGGAAATATGATTCAGAAGTTGTGTGAATGTTGTTTTCAGAATGTTACAGACAAAAATTATAACACCTGATATTTCAAAAGCTTGTATTGGAGGAATTCCACCTCTACCTGAAATGTTACTTTCAAGACTGATTCATCTGTAGCTATTAATTTAATGGACAAGTAATTTAGAATATTGTGATTTTTCTTAATAGGTAGAATTTTACTCCAGTTAGTGGAAATACCTCTCTTTCAATTTAGATGACAACCCTTTGCCTGCTAAATGGCCTGGAAAAATTAATGGAGAGGTAACTTGTTAATTTGTCCCAGATTCTAAATTCAAACCTGATATTATTTCTTCTAGCTATATCATTTTCCAGGACATGTTTTTAGCTAGTGAGCAGTGTGTGTGTGTGAGGGGTGTAACTATTTTGATTTTAAACTAGGAATTGCACTTGAATGGCCTTTATTAAAGGATGGATCACCACTAAATACATCTTAAAATTGATCTGTACCTCTAGGAAAAGAAAACTGGCCCTGGAAATATTGGAAGGCATTTTGAAGGGATTTCATTCTGATAGATGTAAGAAAAAGGTTTTGAAGCCTTTTTGTATCAAGGACAAAGCATAACTGGGACAATGAAAAAAATATTTCATAAGAATGGATGCTGTGTGATAAACCAGGTGTGCTTGATAGCCCATTTTGTATTTTTTTTCTCCAGTGTCAGCTGGAATCTTTCTGGGTTTTTGGAAGACTGAGAGGGACTCGTGTTTCTCTGACACACAGTCTCAGTACCTGTAGCAGTCCATTTGCTGGTGTGTCTCCATTATCTCCACTATCACACTCAGGCTCAATCCCTCCAAAACCAACAGAGAAATCACCTGCTACTCTGGACCAGCTGGAAGAAGCCACTCCTCATTGCAAAGCC
>NW_010236745.1:3571-6831 GCF_000690775.1 Eurypyga helias
CAGTCTCAGAGCCATACCTGGGGAGGAAAAAATAATCACTGAGGCACTACTAACATTACTGATGGTCACTGCTATGTGCCTGCCCGTGACATTTGGATTCAAGAAGGAGAGGAAATGAGGTCAAACTGTTTTCTGTCCCCCCTCTGACAACACAAGTTGAGTACCAATCCCAAAGTTCCCACTGAGGGTTATTCATTACACTTGTGAAAAACTACATGTGTAATTCTTCTAAGACAAGAGAGATCTCAATTTGTTAATTTTCTTATCCATTTTTGTTATTTTTTTTCCTTTTCCTTTCATCTTTCCTTTTGCTTCACTGATATTCTACAAGATTGACTCTATAAATTTAAAGAAGACTTGGAAACAAGGTCTTGACTTTTTCCCTTAACAGAGCCTGCACACACACTCATTAATCAAAGAGATAACAGGAGATTAAAACATTAGGTGAAATGAACTATTCATATAAAGAGAAGGACATAAGGCTGGACTGAAGAGGTACAGGAGATACACAGTGCACAGCATGGATGCCATCTGTGCACTCCCCATGTTTTATCTCACATTACAATCAAATGTTCAAGCTTTAATAATTCACAATGTGTCATGGAATGACAGTTACTCATCAGTTGTAGAGATGAATATCTTCTGCTAAGATTTTTATTGCTGAAGTTAGTGAAAAATATTTCTGTGACTGTGACTTTAATTGGAGATAACAGTACCCATCATAGGGAACCTTTTAATTGACTGAATCTTGCCTTTTTCCTCTCCCTCAACATAAGGTCATTTACTTAGCACATTAACTTGTGCTAGGAATGCTGCGGGGACAATGTGGCTTTATAACACCCCAGCAAGAGAGTCTCGTATTAGGGGTTGGAGAGTTTTGCTACTGACTTTCCTCATGACCTTGAGCAAGTTACATTCACCATTTTCTTCTTAGTCCCTTCATCTGTCTACATCCACCCCACACATACCTAACCTATGTGTGCATGTGTACAAAGGTTACCTTCTGCAAGCTTACAGCAGAATCTCACTCTGTTCAGGGACCCCAGAAACTTCTATGATACTAAAAGCAATTTGTCTTCTTTTATGGCACTCTGAAGAGAAATGTGCTGCAGCAACCACCCCTTTCAGCACATCCTTCCAGTTACTTCTGTGTCTCGCATAGCCTTATTTGTCTTTCCAGCTTGACAGATGTTGGAAAAGTAATCCTTAATTAGATGTCAGTATTCCGACTGCAGATCTCTTTCAATAGGGGTAAATTAACGAGCTTCCCAGGATTGCAAAACATGGTGACCTTCACTAAAACATTTTTATAAATCCAAAGATCCTGGAGACCTACAGCAAAGTGTATCAAACTTAGGCTGACAACAAACTCAAATATTTTGAATTAATTTTTCTCTTACTGGTTTAACTGGACAACTCAAACCATCACATAATACAAACTGGGCAGACTGGAAACACACCTGTGTGGCCAGTAAAGTACCTGAAAGGGAATGTTTCCCTCTCAGGCAGCAGAGGTTATATGTACCATATGACATGCATAGGGAGCTAGATTTCAATATTTTGTCTAATCACAGGTAAGTTCATGCTGTAAAAGCATGTATGCAAATGTGCAGAATGATTCCCCAAGCGTGGTTGTGAGTGCCATTGCCGGTATTATGTCCCCTTTGGTAGGGAAGAATCTTTGCCTCTCGTGCTGTAGGGTGTCTGACACAGTGCCAGTGAAAATAACTGCCAGATAAGTGCTTCCTGGTTTGCCAGTCATCCAAACACCAGAGCTGAAAGCACCCTTTGCAAAGCTGCATCAAATTCTCTGTAATTATCCCCTATTGCTCTGCTCTCTCACCTCCGTAATGCGTACAGGATTCAGCATGGGAAAACGAGGGACTAAGTAATGGCATACATAAGTAATGCTCTGATTTTTAAGAGTTTAAGCCTAGACACTAAGGTATAACAACATGACTGACAAGCTGGTTAGTGTTTCAAAGACACAGAGAGGACAGTGATTTCTTAATGTTAACCTTGATCTTCACTGACACTAAAGAAAAGACTCCCTGTGAATCCTTGGCATCCATGGAAGTATGCAAAAATTGTAACATAGTTGTACCATAAGTTGAGGGAGGAATATGGACAGCAACAACTATAGCCATGTTGCAGCCAATATTTGAGAAACTCTACCAAAACAGTAAACACTCTTATTCTAAAAGGGAAACGGGGGGTAGGCGAGGACATGAGAAATTTCTCCTTCGCTTTGACTTCTCATCAAAGACTGTTCCAGTAGAAGTCCCATGCCCAAATCATACCTCTTATCTACCAAAAAACTCTGCAGAAATAAATTTTTCAAGGAAATCAGAGAAAGTGATGAATTTCTGTATTAAGATTGACATTTTGCCCTTACAATACTCATTATAATTCACAATGAAATCTTTTCTTACAGAGTTTTTTTCTGAAAACAAAAATATCTCCATATTTTCCTCTTCATCTCTCTCAACATTGTTCTGTGATAAGAAAGATTGATTTACCAACATGTTTCTTCAACAGCACTGTATTTTTTTAATGCACAAATATTTTGCCAACATTTGTCTTATGGGTTTTACATCTCTTATAACAGAAGAAAGTAGAAAAGATTGTTTAAATCTTTCCAATTGTGGCTTCACCTTACTGAAGAATCCTTGAAGAAAAAGCAGAAGTGATGTGCTGTAATGAAATGCCACCATCTCCTTATAATTTCAGCCTGATAATATATGCTTAACATATTCTCTAAAGAGACAAGTTGTGATTTTGGGGTATAACTGTGCTAAAACAGCACAAGGCATACTACCCTTTGTACTTGAAATCCAAAATTTGCCAGAATTATGCTGGTTGTTACTGAAATTTGCATCAAGATTCCAATAACTAAGTAGTCACATCATTCCACAAAAAATACCTCCCAGTGTCACACTCATGACAGAAGAAAAGTTGGAGGCTGGATCATGAAAAAGAGCCCAGAGGGAAAATAAAAAACACAGTATAAAATCTAAGATTAAAATTATTCCCTTTATTCCTGTTTGAACAGGTCTATCTACACATCCGCGTCCTATGCTGTTTCACATCACAACATCTTGTGTTTGCTTTTCATGATCAAAACTTTAATACAAGACACATATCAACATAGAAACCTTGAAAAATCTATTCTTCATTTTATTTCATGTCTCATCTACCAGGATACAAACAAGAAAGCCTATTTAATTGCCTGTAACTTCTCCTTGTGACATTTTGGTTTC
>NW_010236746.1:0-20068 GCF_000690775.1 Eurypyga helias
TGGCCCTGCGTCCCTGGAGCTGCAGGCATGCAGCCATGGGCCTGGCGGAGTAACCTGGGCAAGGGGGCACGGCCGGGCCGAGGTGGTGCCGGGCAGGAGACACACGAGCGTGCAAGCAGCAGGGCCGTCCCATCCCGTAGCGTGAGGCACGCGTTTGCCGCCAAAGTCCGTGAGGCCTCGTGCCAAGGGTTGCTGGGGCAGGTGAGAGGTAGGCTGAGTGCCCGTGTGCTGGCAGGGCGAAGCCGTCACGCCTCTATCCCAGAAAGCAAGTGGGAATCAGTTCAGTATTTGTATCCGGGGAAAATAAAAAAAACCAAACCACACTAAGCCATTCTCCTGATTTTGAGAGGACTGAGTCATAACACAATACTAAAACCCCCGGGCAAGAATCCATTACATTAATCGCTAATTTACTCCATATTTTTTTCCTTAAACAAACTACTGAACCCTGCAAAGGTTTACTTCAGTGGGGAGCAAGCGCTGGAGAAAGCTTACCGTTACTGCGCAAGTTGAGGAGAAGAAACTGAAATAAAGACCTTTGTGTCTTTGGACAGAAGGTTCCCTGGAAATGGGAAGAAGGCTGCACCCACCTCTTTACAATAAGGACACATCTCTGGTTTTATGAAGTGCAACACTTACACGTGCTCATGACAGTAAATGATTTCTGTATCAGCTTCAGTCCTTTCCGTTGACACACCCTGCTGCCGCTCCCTTTCCTTTGTTTCTAGCAAGGGTTGCTCTTCTGTCCTAAGGCAGAGACCTAGCAGTGAAAATGCCTGTTTAATATTAAAAGAGTGGAAGAAAAAAGGGAGAGGAAATATATAGGCTTTTTGCATACAGCATTTCAAACATCTGAAACCCCCTCTCCCCTCAAGAGTCTAATTTACAAGGTAAATAATGGTGCGAAAACCCGTACGTAGCTCATCTGGTTGAAGGCAAAATTCCCTTCTGCCTAAGTAAACGGAGGGTTTTTGCTGGAAAGGCCCCTTCAAATGGCTGAAAATACAAGTGAGCACGGTGCCTTCTGCCTGAAAACACGGCAATTCAAATACCAATACTGCCGAAAGCTGTAGGTGATGGTGAGGACTGGTGCGGGCAGGAAGGATGTCACTGTCTTACGGTTCAGCAACGTTTAAAACACCTTCAGTTTTACCCTGTCTTTATGGTGAAGTCTGTTGAGGTTCTACCATGGTATTTGGTACTAATGCAAGTTTTGTCAGTTTTATTGTAATTGCATGTTTTGAATAAACTTACCCGCTGGGCAGTTTCCACCTCAGTTCTGTCTTGCCATTCATTTTTGCTGTTTTTAGTGGCCTGTTGTCGCCTAACTGCTCACTGCATCACACAAAGCAGGTTTTTTTTTTCCTAGCCTTTAAGCCAGCAGCCATGAATTATAGCTTCCGACCAGCACCTTCTTTTTCTGGCTTTAAAAAAAGTAGTGCTTCTTGACAGGCTAATGTCCCAAACAACATGGTACTGACTTAGTTATTCGGTAATTGATCAACAAGAGGCAAGGTCCGTGGCTGCGGACGTAAGAAAGGATAGTCTGACTTCAGCTAGTGAGCTGACTGAACTCGGCCACGTTAGCTGCCTCCCGGTGACTGCTGTGATTGTTCTTACCCCGCTGTACGCGCAGAGGGCTTGGGAGCAGCTCACCCTTCATACCACGCTCCTCGGGATTTCAGTAGATCATGAGACCTGTGCTCACGACAGAGCCAGGGGGTGGAGGATTTATACGTATGACTTTCCTGAAGCGACCGGTGGGACTCGCACCTCTCCTTTCAGGGGCAGAAGGGAATGTCTTCCTGTAGAGTTGCAAGAACTGGTTGGTCGCTCCTCCAGCCCAAGGTCCACAGGCCATGGACTTCGCCAGAGGTAAATCCAGCTGTTTCCACAGTGGTCACGGGGACGCATGGTGTGGTGCCTGTGAAGCAACAGAGTTCACTGCTGAAGGAGGTCCCTTTTGCTGCTCATGGTTATAATAACGCATCTTTATAGCCCTGATGAAGTGCTTCTCCTTCCTTTGTCGGTCTCACCAAGGTCCTTCTTGTTGACCCTCTCATCCTGGATTGTCACTCCTGAGGTTTCCCAAAGCCTCATACTTCAGAGCACCCTGAGCCCTGAAGCAGGAGTAAGGTTTTGACTTTTCTGTGGCCCAGATGGCACAGCAGCAGGCATCCCTGTCCTTAGGGAGGGAAGTTGAGACGGCAGTGGCGCAGGAATGGTTGTGCAGGCAGGAGCAACGAGCAGAGGAGCACAGGACGCCCGTAGCAGGCGTTTCATTCCAAAAAGGCATTAATGCAAACCTGACGTCAAATGCCGTATTCCTAAATTTGCTGAAAATTTGGAACAAATACATTTCATTTGTCAATGTAAGGAACTTAAACATGGAGTAGTTGAAGTTAAACCCGAAACAAAAAGTCCAGACAAGCCTTTGGTAGATCATGTGGATGCTTGACTCGGTACGTTCTGTGTTATCTACACAAACCTTGTTTGGCTTATTCATCCTTATCTTTACGAGCTTTCTCTCTTCCCATGCAGCCACCTGTTCTAGGGCTGCAGCCTCAGAAGAACCCGCAAGTCTCTCTCACCTTCCCTTCATGTTCTGCCCTTGAAGCCATCACGATAAAAACAGTTACATTTTTCCCCAAAGCTACTCGGAGTTCCTGAAAGAACCTAAATACTGTGTGTGGTATCAACAAGCCTGCTGCTGGGCCGCCTGTCGCTCACTTGGTGGTGGAGTTACCGGGAGGGAGAAGGGATCTGAACTGGGGACGCACCTGCCCTGACTTGGTCCGTAAATCAACTCAAAGCCTTAAGTTCATGAAAGGGTAATTAGCTCCTCACTCATTATTACATTCATGAGAACTGAAATATGACAGGAAACTGAAGTTATGTAATATATAAAGCTTGTCACACCAGCTTTATTTTTTCTTTTCCAGATAAACTTTGTGCTGGTCAGAGCTTCATTAAGACACATCAGCAAGAAGCACAATCAGAATCTGGGCTCTTTTTTCCACACCTTAAATTGCTTCTCAAAGAGTACTAAAAGTTATTTCTCTAAATTCCCTATACACCAGACACTTTTTTGCTGTTACTTAATGCTGAACCCTGAGCAGCACATAGCAAATCACCCGTATTTGGGAGTGGCCTGATCCCTTATGGAGACAGACACACACTCAGGCACATTTTTCTCAATTAAGATTTCAACTCGAGGACAAAAATATTTCCAGCTTCTTTCTCGAGCCTTCAAAACAACTGCATCTCACACTGCGGCGTAATTTTTCCTCGGGGTATCTCGAGGGATTTCTGTTATCTGTCAGTCAGTCTTACAGGCAGCAGCTCCTTGACATGCTGATGCCAAGATACAGGCGTGGAAGTGTGGGAAGAGAAAACCTGAGTTTTTTGGTAGCTGTTTTGTGTCAGGTAAAACAAGCTTTCCTCGGAATTTGGCAATAGGAGCCCTTTTAAAAATGAGGTAGAGCAGCAGTTATTTTTCCCCAGGGCAGGAAGAAAGAGCCGTGCTTCCCGACAAGTAGAATGTTTTACAAAGCTCCCTGCTGAAGGCCATGGCATGCACAGGAGCAGGAGCCAGGCTGATTCCCTAAGAGCACAGCCCAGGATAGGCCTTTTCTCTACTCATGTTAATGCCTCGCTGAGGGGGCTGTTCAGATCTCCAAAATCAAAGTCGAAATCCACTCGGGTCACACGCATTCCCTGTCATTTCTGCAGAGTTCCAGCAGACCAATCTCACCAAGCGGTTTAGCCCTTAGGAGCTATCGCGTGCCATCTCCCAACTCTTCCCACAATGATAAGCCACGTCTGGCTGCACGACAGCCAGAACCAAGGGGCGCTCTTGCCAGAGCGTGCTCTTAGCAGTGCTTACTGCCCCAGGTCTCGTAGGTGCCAAGGGCAATCACTCCGTCCTTTAATAAAGGAAGAACGCTGATGGCAACAGCGGGTACGCTACCCCGGTGATGTCCCATCCACACTCAGCGCCTCTGGTTTTGAAGGGATAAGTGGACCGGGAAAAATAAAAGTTTACTTTGATGAGTACGGAGATTACATTTTGCCTGTGCAATTAAGTTTAATGTTACAAAGTCATAACTGTGTTTATCTGCTCCCCAGTAAATACTGTCTTCAAAACCACAATATAAACTGGATTGGGTCTTTCTCACAGCTGCAAAAAAATGGGAACAGTAATTTCTGACTGTCTGTTTTGGAGCATGATGCAGAAAAGGTAGATTAGCCAACTAAGTTATATTTCTGCTTCATATTGTTACATTTAGCTTCTGCCTGTCAAAATGTTTCCACCATTATCAATGCCACCTGAAAATAATCACAGAATTAGTTCTTTCCCATTTATCAAAAAGGAAAAAGCTCAATTAAATCAACACACAAGTCAGACTGCGATGAATGCAATATTCTAAACTGCATTTATTGTTCCCAGACATTAATGCAATACATAAACACAGTAAAAGGGGGGATATAGTAACAAGCAACCCATTAACAGAAACAAAGCAAGCCTTTGAAACTGTTGTTCTATAATTACACATGAAAACATCCCCAAAAGTTAAGCAGTTGTCAGTCAACATAGCAAGGATTTCAGATATAAAAACCCTTAAATACCTTAATGAGTCTGTCATAACCAAAATGTTTGGTTTGGGGTTTTTTTTTTCTTTTTAATTTATTTTTAGGATAAAAAAGAATAACCATTACCTCATGCAGTGTACAAAGGCTGTAAGTCTATTAATGCAAATGAAAGACCAACTCCTGAGGCTTTTTTTTTCTCTTTTAACACCAAAAAAAACCCTTAAGGAGTTTCACAAGATTAATTTCAACTAGTTTTCTTAAACCCTTTCTTAGCACTGAAGAAGAAACCTGTAACTTCCTTGCACTCCAGAAATGTATTCAGAGGAACCTCTTTCAATCCAAATATGTTCTTGTAATATACCCAGGAGTTCTTTAATTTACAAGAGCTTCCAATGAAGTTAAGTGCAAAAGTGTTTTCTTAATGTTTCCCAATTTTTGAGGTAAATAGTTGGGGGGAAAGAACCCAAGGAGGATAGCAGGATATCAACTGTACGTACAGCCGATGGAAAGAAAGGCAGATCTGAAACACGTGGTCACGGTGCACAAGGGAGATGTGAAAGGACCGAGGAAGAAATAACAGCAACAACCAAGAGTTCCCCAGCAGAACTGTAAACCAAAGCCCTTGAAATCCACTCGGCAGTTGGCAATAGCTGAACATAAAGCATGTCTATCAGCACGTCTGGCGAGCCAGCCCGTCGGGGGAGAGGCCGTACAATAGTCGCCATCCCAGCTGACCGCCTGACAATGCCGAGACATGAACGCGGCTCCGGCAGCCGCATCGCGACCCACCAACCACACGAACACACGATGACGGCAAGATCCACCAGACGATGGGCTCCTGACAGCAGCAACAGGGTCACAATGACAGAGCAGGGGCTTCTACAGTAAATAACGTAATATATGGCAAACGAGACTGAGTTAGCAAAATGTGTTATAAAAAAGTATAAAAATTGTTTTTAAAAACTTTCTAAAAATTTCTTTTGGGAAGGAGGAATATGCATCTGCGGCCTGGCACTGTCACAGTAACTGAAGGGATTGTATCAGACTGCTGGTGATCGGCTTCTTGCAAATCAGAGGTGCATTTGCAGAATGCCCCAGGGTGAATGCCTGACAGCTGGCCAGACAGTCGGGGAATTTTAATATCGGCAGCAGAATCAGCTGTGTTTGTAGAGGGTGGACTAACACTTGGGTCGGAAATCCCTTTACTTGGTATGCAGAGGATAGGGTGACACCGGACCTAACAGGCCATTCCCAGCTCAGTCCCACTGTCTGGATCCCAAACACAGTCCTGAGCGTATCTTGGGTGTCTTCCTTTCGAAGCTGTCCCCCTGCCTGAGGAGCCGTGGCTCTGAGTCCCCACCAACCCCACCAGAAAAGGCTACTCTCATGGCAAGACATTTGAACTTGGATTAAAAAGGAGGACAGTATGAGCTACTAGCTCAGGTAAAAAACAAACTGCTCTTCAGGATTACCGAACCCCAATTAGCCATCCTGCTTTAATAAGCTTTCTGACAGCAGACAAGTCTAGCACGGGCCCCTGCTCACACTGGCTACTAGCCATGACCACTGTGAGGCCTGAGTTCAGTCAGGTGGATCCCAGCTTCTACCGCCCGGAATTGTTTCATCTTGTTTCAGGATCACCTGAAGGAGCCTCCTGCCATTTCTCCCCACCGTTACCCTATTCAGCAAACCCCAAACTCAGCAAACCCCAAACTCAGTGAGCTCCAGTTCCCTCTGCTGTGAAGCCCAAGGCAAACTGTACATTTTCCATCCAAATCCTCAAATCTTTCAAGTTCTTCAATCAATTTTTTTTCCCCTCATTCTAGGTCACATTTCAAAGCCCAAGAAAACCTTGCTATTGAAGTGCCAGAACAAGGGATGCAGAAGTCGCATCACCTCTCCCTGCTTCCAAAGCTCATGGCACTATCGAGCCAAGCCCGAGTCCGCCCCATCTGCTCCTGACCCACGCAGTAAGGTCGCCTGACTCTGAAGTGGGGTTGTCTGCTGATCTGACCTGCGTTCACCAAAAGCAGCATTCTCTCTGAACACGCACCTGTTCCAGAAATCTGACACTAACTCAAGGATGGATCGTAAATGAAATACAACATCACAAAAATTCAGGATTTACAACATTGAAGATCCGTTTCCCTCTTCCTTAGCAGTTGCTTCCGAAGCCCTCTGAACTGCTCTGTACCTCCAAACCAGACATACTACTCCGCCTTCCCCCTTGAAATGAGGTTAGATCCGAGACGACAGTGTCAAAACCATCGACTCAGGACAGCGTGCGTGGAAATGCCATGACCCTCGGAAGTGGAAGACTAAGCCATAACGTTCAGGAGAGCAGCAGAAGCTCTCTTGCCATATCATCCCTCATACAGTAGCAGGGTGGTTTTTGTTTTTACCTTAAACATGAGCTTAATTGAGAAACCACATTCAACTGTACATTTTCTGAGGCTTCAAAAGGTGCCTTTCCCCCCAGTTTAAAAAGAAAAAGGAAGAATGAAGGTTAGATAGAAATGATTAAATACAAGGTCCTTTTGCAGTCCACCGTCCAAGGGGGGCTGTCCAGAAGTAGTCATCTTCCTCGATCCTGATGTTTTCTTGTTTTTGTCTTCTTCTTCTTGTCCTCTGTTTTGGGTTTCAACGCACAGACACATGCAGACACACCAGCAATTGCTTTGGGTAAGTCAGTTCCTTTGTACCACTTATTCTTCTCCTTGTCGTAAACCTGGACTGTTTTGGAGAAGACTGTTTCTTCCCAGCTGTAGCCTCCGAGGATATAGATCTTGCCTTCCCAAACTGCCACCCCTGACTCGCTGTTTGCCTGCAGCAGAGGAGCAACTCTGGTCCACTGGTTGCACTGGGGGCTGTACGACTCCACACTCAGAATGTCGAAACGAGCCATGGTTTCTATGTTGTCATCGCTGCCGCCGATGGAGTAGATATTGTCCTGTAAGGTGCACATGCTGTGCCAGCCTCGGGCAGTGATCATTGGCCTCTTCTCCTCCCAAACATCCGTGCGGTAATCGTAACACAGCAGGTTTTTCCGATAGGGGCCAATCTGGTAATCGTGGCCTCCCGAAATGTATACAAATTCCTTGTAGACTGTTCCAGCATGGCCGTAGGTAAACCTGGGACAGGCAAACAAAACCGATCCGACTTAGTACGGGCGCATTTTATCACAGTGCACAAGCATTCAACAAGGACTGGTACCGAAGGAGAAAGCAAACAGTAACTAAAGACAGAAGAATCCCTAATCCTGTCAGTTACCCAGTAACTATCCGTACTGACACTGCTTCACCCTGCGCTGCGGCGAGCTACAACCACTTTTTAAGGCATCCTTTGCATACCTGGTCGCTACAGAGCGCTAAGGTACGACACCCACTTTTTAAGTCATCCTCTACAGTGTGTCACACAGCAGAGGTAACCCATCCAGCTCTAGCTGGCATGGCCTTCATTCCTACTTTCCTGCTCCAGTGCCTGGGTTGGATCAGTCTGAGAGGGCCAGAGAGGAAATAAATCCCCATCTCAGCAAAGATTTCTGTGACAGAAAGAGGAAATAATCATGACACCTCTCAGAATTACCGGTAGTGATTAACCAAGAAAAGCCAACAAGAAAACTACTGCTGCCTTCCCCTTCCACAGCGTCACGAATCCCGTTTCTCACCCACCACGTTCACAGCCCAGTTTATCTGTGGTCACGATATGCGTGGCGTCTTTCCTGTGAGCTATCGTCCATCTGCGCTGCAGGTGGTAACTTCATCCCCAGCCACGATAACAGACCTCAGTCAATCACTGGCCAGAGCCCATGTGTGAAGTAAGACAAAACGAGATGGTAGAACCAAGGTCATGCACGCTGCTTCCACAGGGTGGAGAGAAAACCCCTTCAATCAGCTACAATAAAGCCACTACAC
The DNA here is from genome assembly GCF_000690775.1 of Eurypyga helias. NCBI lineage: Eukaryota > Metazoa > Chordata > Aves > Eurypygiformes > Eurypygidae > Eurypyga > Eurypyga helias. Next base: position 8,508 of record NW_010236746.1, read on the forward strand.
ACCTAATTCTTGAGGCCATTCTTAACTTCACACTAGGATATTCCTGACCAAACCCCTTTGAGCTCTTAGAAGTGGAATGCTAAGGCAAGGGACAGCCTTTGAACATACCCTTCCTGCTGCACATGCTTTTTTTTCCCCCTTTTTTTCTGGTGTGTGGGGTGTCAAAGGTCGTAGCTGTAGCACCAGGCACAGCAAACTGGCTCATACACCTGTACAAAGTGCCCAAACAGTGGAATACCCGTAGGGCGGCAGAGCGACGTACTCATCATGCCACACTCGCCAGCCTCTTGCTGCCACCCTTTGCAGCCAGGGACTCCAGACACCGCAACCTCTACGGCCCACAAACCTACGTTAGCATTATTGTAGCCCGGAATGCTTTTGAACCATGCCTGAACATGCTGGGAACTCATGTGGATGCCACCTTGAGCTGTTTTTATTTCACATGGTAATAGTTTCTCTCAGCTACCCCAAATGGTATCGTAACTTCTTCCACACACCTAAGTGCCAAGCACTTTTGTGCCAAGGGAAAAGGTGGAATAGAAAAGAAACCCCACATTTGCCCTGAAAGCACAACACTTCTGAGAAAATCTGAAAGATGTTTATTATTCTAGATGCTCACCGAAGCTTCTGATCCCTGACCAGTGTCTGAATCAGATATTTTAACAGGCTCCTGCTACAGAAAAATCCTTGACACACTTGGCCTAAAAAGCTGAGTGACCAGGACGAACCGTTTCAACTCCAGGGGCTGGAGCACCATCCCCAGAGACCCTGCAGAGATGACTTCAGAGCTGTCCTGCTTCTTAACCACGCAGGAAAGAAAACAGAGGACTAAGGCATAATTATGAGACTACTACCTGGTAGTATCTACCTGGAGGGGATGCACTGCACTCCACGGTGCAGGGAGAGTCAGGTAACGGGTAGTTTTGACGAGTCAGAAGGACAGGAGCACAGTGACATTGAGTCCAACACGAAGCCTGGGGTTATTGCACTGCTGATAGCAACCACCTCACACTCAGCATTTGAAAACAAAGACCCTAAGTTAAGAAAAACTTGAGTGACTTGGAAAAAATAGGTTAAAGGTTTTCCTGCACTAGCTGGGAAGTGGAATTCTGCACAGGTGAGCAAGCAATAGACATTTTCTCTCAAGCAGATGCATGCAGTCTAGCATAGACCGCTACAGAAAAAGCACTGATGCTTTGCTTTTTTGCCTCAATCAATGGCCATGTCTAGTGAACAGCAATCGCTACGAGAGTTAATTTGAAAGAGGCAATCATATCTGAAGCATGGAATCGACCTTCCAGTTTGTTATTTTCCAATATAGAGAAATGACCCGTTGAAATACGCTAGAGGTGTTCTGCTTTGCCTGACTTCTGAACAGCTTATCCCAAACTGCACATGCCCGGCTTCACATACCAGAAAACTGCCTGAAATGCAACGCAGAAACTGAAAACAATCGGTAAGAATCCTGTCTGCGAGCCCTATGGTTTAAACAGAGGCGACTGTGAACATGCAACGGAACGGGGCACTTCAACAGAGCGGGCCCAGACATCCGCCAACAGAAAGCAGCAAGCGCTTTGGCCGTGGCAGCTGTAAGAGTGGCCAGAAAAAGACAGAGGCATTAAGGAGAACGACGTTTTGATTGATAACATCTGCTACAGCCAGTCGTTGAGTTTCCAGGACCTACACAGATACAATGCTGCAAAAATGGCAGCGGGGGTGCAACGAGATGATCTTTAAGGTCCTTTCCAACCCAAACCATTCTATGGTTCTAAAAATTAGTTTCTGACCCAGCAGTCCCATTCTGTAAATGCTAGAAAATCTACCATTTATTTTGTTAAACAACTCTTGGTCCAACGGGACACAAGCCTTGGGAACCCCTTACTCCAGCCAAAGTCCAGGCAAGCTCTGGTTGCTCCGAGTCTCCGTGTCCACCTGTTGCAACCCCGCGAGATTATTCATGACACAACGAGTAGAGCAGATACCATCACTTGTTAACCTGTTCCAACACATTTCCTCGTACAACTGCTCTCAGTTCTTCTGCCAAACTTTAACCTAGGGCCACTCAATTAATTCCCCTGATGTCTGCAGCAGACTTTTTCATGGTCTGTTCAAGACGAGAACATATTGCACCAACTTCTGCTCTGCCAAGCTTGTCAGCCACCGCTGCTCCCTCCCGGGCTAGAAACTACAGCAGCAACTGCTCCCAGAGAGCCTGGGAAAATGGTGAAAAACATGCAGGACCTCCTCTGAAGAAAAGGAAAGGTATCCCACAACCAAGGACTCTAAGGAGAGTCAGGCAAAATTCCCTTGTAGCCAACTTGGACCGGGTCCACCCTTCGGATAGCTTGGCTGTTTTTTCCATGTTAAGCATCTGCCTCGAGAGGCTGTGTTTTCTTCTTCAGTAAAACAGCATTATTTCAGTCAAAACAGCTCAGCTCCTTCCAAGAAAGTGGTTAGGGAAAACGGCGTGCTGTTTTGACCATGTTGGGGTGGGAAGGGGGCGGGGGGAAGACAAGACAAAAACGCTTGCAAAGCTCTTCCTTCGGAGCGTGACTGTGCCTGTGGACAGCAACTCGGACACAGACTTGGCAGCGGCCAGGAGGCGTGTTCAAGGACGCCGTTGCCTTTCCCCTGAAAATCTCCACGTGCGTGGCAAGCTGTAACCCTTGGGAAGAAAAAAATAAACCCCATTTTCTGCATGTTCAGGGTAGAAGCTTTGTGACCTCCGAGAGTGCAACCCCGCAGCGCAGATCGAGCTATGCAAGCCTACACCCAGAATGACCTCAACATGTGCCTGTTACCCCAGGGAACAGTCTTCCAGGCAGCTGCTGGCTTAGAGCAGCAAGAACCCCCCCGGAGCCACGGGCAGGGAGCTCATTTCTGGTGGCCATGCGCCCAAGGGGACACAAAACCTGCAGAGTTTCTCGTCAGAGGGAAGAGGACAGCAAAAGGCAGGAAACAAGGCAGCTATGCAGGGACACGTTGCCTGATCAGGCAATCAGGAAGCAGAGGATTGGAGCTTCTGGTTTCCTCTACATGAGGAGAAAAGAGTTGCTGCTAGAACAGGGCTGGGGAAGATGGTATTTGGGTAAAAACAGCACTAAAATCAGTTTGAGGAACAAAAGCATGTGGTGGGGAGGAAAACAGAGATCAGATCAAGAGTATGTTGGAGCAAAGACAGGAGTGCACAGAAGGAACTGTAGCTAGTGTGCTGTCTTCTGGCCTTGAATAGAGCCCAAAATTCTCTCTCATCCTTCCTCTGCTGTCAGCAAATCCATCTGAAGTGTGTCAGGCAAGGACTGACTCTGCTCTGCTCTCGTGAGACCCCCACCCTGCAGTTCTGCATCCAGCTGTGGGACCCTCAGCATCAAAAGGACACAGACCGGTTGGAGGGAGTCCAGAGGAGGCCATGGAGATGCTCCGAGGGCTGGAGCCCCTCTGCCATGGGGACAGGCTGAGAGAGTTGGAGGTGTTCAGCCTGGAGAAGAGAAGGCTCCGGGGAGACCTTAGAGCACCTTCCAGTACCTGAAGGGGCTACAAGGAAGCTGGGGGGGGACTTTTTACAAGGGCCTGTTGCAGTTGGACGAGTAATGGCTTTAAACTAAAAGAGGGCAGATTTAGACTAGATATAAGGAAGAAATTTTTTTATGCTGAGGGTGGGGAAGCACTGGACCAGATTGCCCAGAGAAGCTGTGGATGCCCCAGCCCTGGAAGTGTCCAAGGCCAGGCTGGATGAGGCTTGGAGCAACCTGGGCTGGTGGAAGGTGTCCCTGCCCATGGCAGGGGGGTTGGAACGAGATGATCTTTAAGGTCCCCTCCAACCCAAACCATTCCATGACTCTGTGACTGCCCAGATCCCACCCAGCAGCCACCCACACCTGCCAGAGCCACACCTCTGAGCTCACGCAGCATTCACTTGCCCCTGCATTCAGGAGGTTTCTCTCTGTTGTCCACCTCCAGTTCGGGACGCAGCTGCACAAACACCTGAGCTGGCACAAGGACAGTTAGATGGGACGAGGACAGAGCAGGCAGGAGGAGAGGATGTGGAACTGTGGGCTGCAGCAGGGAGTTAGAAGAGCTGCTGTCCTATAGCTGCAGTTTGCCACCAGCTAAGCCAGTGTAAGAGAGGGCTGTCCCCTAAGGAGGACTTTTACCTACTCCAAGCAGATCAGCTACACAATCTAATAAAAAATTAACACCCCCACATCAAAGTTCACTTCTAAATGCTGCAGCTGCAAAATTCCCAAAGCCAATACACAGGTAGCAGCAGGAACACGCAGAGCTCCTGCCCCTTTTTGGACAGCTTACAGTCTGCAAACTCCCCCAGGACCACCGATACGGTGGGAAAAAGAACATCCATACTGTGTCTAAGGCGAATGTTTTTCTAACATAAAAGGCGGCCAGGTCACATCTACACTTCTTTGAAAAACGTTTTAAGAAAAAAGAAAAGAGAAAAGCCATGCTACGATTTTTGTGAGATGTTACTGGGGTCACCCCAATTAACAGAAGGGCTCAGGAACCGAAGACACTCTCACACGCAGCTTCCCGGGAGACACTGTGGTGTTTAGCCTCAACTGCTAGATCTGCCTGCGTGAGCAGGAATCAAGCAGGAAAAAGCATCCTGCTTCTGAAGAGCACTTGAGCCCAGCTGTTAGCCTGGATCAGCCTCGCATTGCAGCGCCTGCCCAAAATAGAACTGGGCAACAGGCTTCTGCGCCTTCCCTGGCTGCCTATGGCTCTGCAGCTCTGCAGCTGAGGCAGTACGGGAAAAAAACTGAGCTCTAAAATCAAATTCCCAGGGATCTTGCCGGTGATGCCACTAAGGAAGCAAGCACTGCTTGCAGCTGAAGTTGCAGGTTTCAGGTATCGTGAAAATATCACCCTTGTAGCCAATACTCCTGTCATTTCCATGAATGAGCAATATTACCAAATTTGAATGGCTGTTTGCAAATGAAACGCTTTCTTACGAAGTCACCACTCAAACACTGATTCAAAATACCAGCCATGTCCTGTGCTGCTGTTACATGAAGAGCTGCAGTGCTAAAGCCTCTCAAAAGCAGAGCAGCCAAGTTTTAAGCCCGACTGAGAGAAAGAGAGGTCATGTTTGCCAGGGTTATCTACCCGCAATACAGGTAAATGTAGTTTATCTGCAACAGCCAACCTGAGCAGCCAGAGGGAAAGACCTTCCAAGGAAAACAATCACACCAAGGTGACAAAGTTAAGCCAAAGAAATTATAAAAGCCTTTGATCAAGATCTAAGCAGTACGTCTGAAAAGATTCAGCTCCCAGTCACCTCAGGAAAAATATTTTAAGAACAGCAGAGTGAAATTCCAAGAGCTCTCCCTCCCATCCTTCAGATGTACCTCAGGATAACAATTACCTGGGCAAGCCGGCTATATAGGACCATGAATCCTTCTGAGGACTGTAGGTCTCGACTGAAGAGAGTGCCCCGTTTTCGTTCCTGCCACCAACAGCCACCAGCATGTCGGTAATCGCTCCCAGGTAGAAATCTACTCGGCGTTGTCTCATGGAGGCAACCTGTCAAAAAACACAACTTCTTCAAACATCTGGTAAGCCAGCTGACTTCAGGTCTGTCCACGTCTGAGGACAGGATAGTTGCTTCTTCCCACTTACTCGGAAAGGAGGGGTACTGGGTTTGACCACTGTATTGATAAAACACTGGTTTTTCTGCGGTAGCATGGTACATAGCACTCATCTTCAAAAAAGGGGACAACAGGGAGCATCTAAGAGAGAGGTTACTCTAGAAATGCTTGTGTTACATGGGCCTCCTTCCACAGCTCTGCAAGAAACCTGTATTGGAATCACTGAGAGTCACGACTGAGCCACACAGGATGGCTGGGTCATACAGGAGCCTGCACTGGCTGCCGGGTTTTACAGCGGGACTGGATATGAAGAGCTCGTTCTGAGAGACATGTACCACAGAGACATTTGACAAGCATCAGATTTTTCTTTTTACATCAGACCCATTCATGATTTAGTTACGTGTGCTACTGCTCAAGAAAGATGAACCAAGCAATCACCTCTGCAAGTCCATTCTAGCATTATCTCCAGAGTTGCAGGTGGATGCTGACCAGGAATTTCACAGATGAGATGCCCAAATCCCAACTGAAGTTGAAAATCTGCCCCAAACTCTTTTGCTCTGCGTGTAACTTAAGCGTTCCCAGAAAGGGATGCAAGCAGCTGATTTTTCAACTTGGAAAATAACTTCAATTTCCATCTGCAAGTGCTGCAGTGTTGGCCATTCTCATGAGCCCTGTCCTTCCACCAAAAAGGAGAAAACACTCTAAACATTAAGGACTTTAAACAGAGAAATAATACAGCTTAAGTCTCACCTTTATCCACTGGTTACAGCGGGGATCATACCTATATAGGAGATTTGAAGCTGCATCCCCTCCATTGTCTCTCGAAAAGCTGCCCCCGGCTATGAAGATGAAGCCTCCCAAGACAGCAACGCAGTGGTGGCTTCGCCTGGCTGGGAGAGGGGTTTCTGCTACCCACTGCCCCTTCCTGACGTCCAAGAAGCAGGTATCATCACTCAGCTCCAGGCACCGTTCGGAAACCTCCCCCCCCACAAAGAGGAGCCTTTCCTCGCAGGTCCGCAGGGCTGTCCGTTTGTTCTGCAGCACCGGCTGAGCCGTCACGTTATTGTGATAGTTCACCGCCTCCTCTATAAACCCCTCACAGTTTGCTTCTTTGGGAAGAAGGGAGCAGACGGCAGGCTTGACTCGATGGAGGAGGTCGCTTTTAGGGATCAAGGGAAAATGAATGTTATCCAGAACCTGGTAAGCCTCGTTCTCCCGCTCCGGGTATTGGGTAAGCCACTGCAAGGCAGCCTGCAGCAGGTCGTGCTCACACTCCTGCTGCACGTTGCTGCTGTCCAGGTACTGGCACAGCTTCTGCAAGGAAATGTTCTGCAGGAAGTCCGGGGTGAAGGACAGCGTGCCGAAGTTCTGCAGGATGAAAGAATCGATGTAGGAGTCAAGGCGCTTCAGGTTGTAAATGGAGGCTAGCTCTTGCAGGTACAGATAGTTCTCCTCGCTGACTTCATTCTCCAGATACTCGCAACAGAAGTCGACCACCTTCCAGATCTGCAGCAGGTGGGCTGTTTCGAGCACGTAGTCGATGTTGCCTCCGTCTAAAGACAGCTCACTGCCATAAAGGAAATCCACCACAGCCTTCAGGCCGATGTACGAGGCTCCAAAAAGTTCCACCTCTTTCTGGTGGGCTTCTCGCATACCAATGGTGAACATGGAGTTGAAGTAGTCACTGCAAACGGCGAGGAGGTTCCGATGGGCAGGGACTCTCTGCTCATCCACCACAAGGACGATGTCACAGAAGAGGCCTCGGTGCCGCTGCTCATTCAGACTCTGAAGAACCAGACTGGAGTGGTCATCCCACCTGTACACCTGCAATAAACAAAGAGTGTCAGGCACAAACTTCTTCACAAACTTCTTCAGCAGTACAAACTTCAGTGCGCAGGAAGCGTTCTCCCAGCAGATGCAGCCACACAGGAGAGAGGAAGCTCACTTGTAACTTGTGTTGCACATTTATAATCAAGTTTGACTTGGAGCAGTTGGCAAGTGGCCTAGCATGAGCCCAAGCTCCTCACCTTCACTTAGAAAGGCCTGTGCAGACTTTTACTGCTTCCTACTCCTTTGTTTTATAATGCACTCCCACCTCCTCCACAACGCTGCATCCAAACCTCCTCCTTGATTTATACAGGCAGTTTCCTGAAACCCTTCCATGCATTGTCTTCCAGACAACTTGCTGACATTTCTTTCTTACTTCTCCCCCAGATGCCTCCTTACAGAGTTCTTCTCAACTACTCCCTAAATATTTGGAGTGGGAGACACACAGGCAGCAGCACCCGAATTTTCATTCAGCCCACGTATTGTCTGGGTTAGCGCTTACTTGACAACTACCCCCCCTTGAAACTTTTGAGAACTCTGCATTTCTAAGCTCGTTAGGGTAAAATCCCTCTCTCTCTTTCCGCATTACCCCAGACACACACACTGCATTCAGAAGTAACGTGCAAAGCCACACGCGTGGATCACTTCTTCCCTAAGGCTCCTACTTGATTCCAAGAGCCGAAGTAGCTTTAATGAATACGACTAAATATTTTTCTTCTAAAGAAAGGGAAAAGCCCTCAGAACACGTCCATTAAAGTGCCCTTCTGGGAGCCCTCTGGTCCAGACATTCTTCCCACCAGCTCTGTACATGCCACAGAGCTTCCGAGACAACCAACGTTCGCCTCTTCCTAGGAGACTCGTGGTACCAGTCTTCAGAAGAGCCAAAATGGGAACGTTTAGTTACCCCTTGAATGTCCTGCAGAATACGTATCAAAGGGGCTGCTCACCCCAGTATGTCAAGCGATGCAGCTTTTGGGACCGTCCTTCCAGAGGAATGGAATGCTTGACGGAACAGTCAGTCACCCTGTGATCTCTCTTAATAAAAGCCAAGTTAAGTTAAATGCAAATACAGAACTTTAATTACCAAACCCAAAACAGGACGAGTTGCAGAGCCTGTAAGAACACGTAAGAGAAATGAAAGGAGCTGGAAAGGCAGCCCATCATCGCCCCGTACCCCGGTCAGCTCGCAGCACTTCTGGCTGTGGGACCCGGGGTCCTGCCCAGCCCTACGCCCTCAGACTGCCTTCCCAGAGCGACACCCTGCAAAGGTGTCTCAGGCCACATCTCCACTGAAAACAGTCACGCAGACAGCCTGGGGTCTCTTCACGCCTCTCAGGCCTTCAACCTTTCCGCCACTGAACCGCCGCTTCTCCTAGAAACCCTCACTATCCGTGTCGTTCCTTGTTTTCCAAACAGAAAGCATGTGCTTGGTGCTGTCTGGCCAAGCCATTAACGGCGAGACAACCTCCCTACCCACCTGGACAGGAAAGGTTCAAGTCCTAGAGCCAGGTTTCTTCCCCTGCCAACAGCTCTCCCTCTTCACACGCTCCATGTACGTAACGCGGTAACTGCGCTGGCAAACGAGGAGACCACCGGGACCGGCGCGCGCTGCTCGCCACTGCCCAGGCGCAACGGCAGCCAGGCGTCCCGAGCTAACGCCGACCTGGGGAGCCCCAGCTCTCCGCAGTCGGGGCTACAGCGACAGGCAGTCTGCCAAATTAATACCCAAATGTGCTGCTCTCAGCGTGGTATCCCCGTGGCGTCTCTGTAGTTCTCCTTACGCTCTTTTCCAAACAATGGAGACGAAGCTGCCAAAAAGCCTTCTGCTGGAGTAACTTTGCACACGCAAGTGCGAGGAGTTTGAGCACTCCAAGTGAAGAGGCTTCGCTAATTACAAGTTTTCTGGGCCAAAAATCTTTCGTTTCCCTTATGCTCATTGCCTCATCTTATCTCTGAACTTAAAAAGGGACCACGGCACAGACAACGCAGCAACTTCCACCCAGGAACGGAACTGCCAGACATCTGTAACAGAAAGCCGTATGGGGTTAGGTTTTTATCTTCGCTTTTTCTGAGGTTGAGAAATGCTGATGCCGCACAGGAGCCCAAGCAGTGATCAGGGGATGGAGAAGGTGGGAAGAGTAACAACTATGGCAAAGGACAAACCACATTTTCATGGGAACTGCGACAAAGAGAGAGGATGAACAGACAGTAACTATCATCTTACAGCATCCTTTTACGAAGCCGACTCACGGGGGATGGTTATTGGATTAAACCAAAACCATATTCCCTCTCGTCTCTGTAAACTGGCTGATCATTTCTCTCTAATATTCTCCAATACCCCCATCGTGCGTAACAAGATTACACCAGAATGTAAGATTTGCCAGAGATCTCTATTCACTGAGCTGGCTGTCGAGTCAGCAGCATAATCCTGACCGCAAATACGCCTGACAACTCGCGCTCCCCAAATCCCTGGTGCCAGGAAGGACTGCTGCTACTTGAGAAATCGAGCATCAAACCATGACGTATGGCACGGGATGGACTCGGAATGTATTAACGTATTCCAGCCACTCAGCAAGCTCATTCGTTCAGGCAGCAAATAACAGAAGCTGATAGCTGCACGTTTCCAACCCAAGACTGTTTTGTACTAAACACGACCATCTTTCCCAGCTATTTATACTCTGTAGAACAGCTTTAGCATTATCCAGCAATTCTAAGTTTAACAGATACTGACAGCTGCTGTCTAAGCAAGAAAATAACACGATGCTGTCAAGTTAATTAATTTTTAATGTGATGTATTATATTGCACTCAGACTAAACCATTTAAACGGCAGACAGGATCAGCACTCAGGGACAGATTATATTGGTAGGGATGCATTTAAAAATTAGTCCAATTTATCCTTTATCAACTGCATTACAGCAGTATTTTAACTTCTTTCAGGTTCAAAGATCCAATGTCTTTCAGATCATTAGTGCAGTTCCACTACTCGTCAGTGGCGCAAAAGCAAACGAGTTCTGCCTCATTCAGCTCCGACAAGACGGACACCGGCACAGACAAGTTCTTCTCTTGCGGCTGCTGTTGGCAGCGCATGGTACCTGCTCGGCAGCATCTCTGACCTGGTGCTCGCGCTAGCACAGGAGGGCAGTTTTCGGGGGTATGACACCAAGCGAACACCGTAATTACAGCTGATAAAAACACCACATAGATATCAGGTCGTCATCCTGACAACCTGCGTAAAGAGCTACCCCAGATGGACTTCCGCAGATTCCCAACTAAAATCGACCTACTCCTGCAGACAGAGATTCTAGGAAATTCTATCAAATCCTACAAGTAAGTGAACCTCGCAAACCTAAGGGCACATCTCGAGTTCGCCGCAAGAATCACGGTTTGCAGGATTAAGACTCCCATCTTTTACAAAACAAAGACTAAAACTACTCAGTAATCCCAGCTTTGCTCCTCTAACCCGCGTGGATTTTACGAGATGGATCAGCGCGAGAAATTCCCAGAATAGACACGTCGCATTTAATGACCGAATTCCTGGTGTAAACACTGCGCTGCGATGATGTGGCTTTCCTTTTTAAGTTATGAGTCATGAGGAGCAGATGCCCATTCGCTGCTGCTGCTGCTTTTTTGGTTTAAATCACTAGGTAGCAACTTCCTCAATGCACAAGGCTCGAGCAGGTAAACCACCGTTTCCATTGCCCTTTGTAAAAGCCCAGAACATTTGCGCTGCCCCAGAGCAGGGCCTTGACACCCCTGTCAGCTCCGCACGCGCTCCTCCGGCGGGCAACGCGGGCGGTACCAACCTTTGAGGATTCGCTTATCTTGTGCGGACGGCAAATCCGGGTTTGCCTGGTTCCCTCCATGACCGGCTGGTCCGCGGTACTGGAACAAAAGCAGAGAGATGTCAGCAGCACGCCCGCCCTTCCGGATGCCCCAAACCCCGCGCTGAACAGATAACACAGCTGAGGGGCCCTGCACGTGCTGATGTGCAGTTTGAAAGCACCAGCGGGTTTTTTGGCTCCCTGACGGTGTTTCCCTGCGTTCTCAGTGCCCGCTGGTGCCAACAAGTTGACGTAGGCTACACGCGCGGCGTTACGGGCGCAGCGACCGGCGCGGATGCTACCGGGGGC
>NW_010236747.1:0-17550 GCF_000690775.1 Eurypyga helias
GGGGGTTGCGGAGGGACACTGCCAGCCCAGGCTGCTGCGTTGACAGGCGCCCACGTTCAAAAAAGAGCCGGTTTTGGACAAAGAACTCTTTCTGAGGAGTGACCTTGTGTGATACGGCGTCCCCTAAAAATCATGCAGCAACCCGCAAGCAGCAGCAGGAGAGGAATGGGCAGTTGCCCCCCAACCTCCCACGGGGGGATCGTTCGTGTGGCTGCACGGATATGCAAGGTGTTACAGGCAGAAAATGCGGGTTCAAGCCTTCCCCCATCCCTCGGTAGGACTAAGGGAATAAAATGCTTGCGGTGGTGGCAAGGTACATCGGGCTGTGAACATGAGCAAACGCCTATTCCTCAGCAAGTCTTCAGCATAGCATGAATGTTATTTATTATAAAATAAAATAATGTGATTATCCAGGGGGAGGGTAAACAGTGTAGGACAACCCCAGACGGTGCAAATCTGGGTTTCACTTCTGTAAACATTGATGCAGGCACCTGCCTGTCAGTCAGCACACCAGACCACCCAGCTGTGTGAGAAATACCCAGTGTGGACATACATGCAAGCTGGACACCTTATCTTAGCCGGAGGAGGAAAAATACTAAGGATGTAACAGCCCTGACAGGGAAAAGCTGATGCATATTCCTTTTGTTAAAAAAATTAACGTGGTTCTAACCTGAATAAATAACTAATAGGCTGTGATGAGTTCTAAATTAATTGTAATGTCTCCCCCAAAATGTCAGAGTTATTTGAAGGAAATCCCTGCTGTCTGTGGACTTGCAGTCAAATAAAAATTGAGGATGAATAAAAGCAAAAATCATGTAATGCCTTAACGTGAATCTGTGGCATTGGATTGTGTGGAGTCTGGGGATGAAATAAGAAAAATCCCTGAGATGCTGCTGTATAGAGAGGAATTGAGGATTGTTTACTTTAGAGATTAATTAAATGATCAAAACAATCAAAGACAGCAAGAACAAGGGAGGAGTCAACAGCGACTGTCCAGAAAGTAGGAACCAATAACGGGGAATACATATTTCATTAGACTGTGGGACACACTGCTGCAGGATGTTATTCCATCCTACAACTCAGCGACATTCAGATGGGCAGGACATTTATTTAAATAATAACAAGAGAACCACAGTTGCCACATAGAAAGGAATGGGATTCATGGGACACATTGTGTTTGAGATATCTTAAATCACTTGTGGTTGGCATTTCTTTCATCCTTCTTCATGTGGCAGGGCTTAGTCCAACTTGCAGAGGGTCCTGCTCCTTGGACAAACAGGTCGGATGATGTGTCCCATCATCCCTACATCCTTACGTAGCTTTGGTCCTTTCTCTTGCCTCCATCACCATGTACTGCTTTCCCAACCCGAGGAAAGCCCTGTGGACATGGGCCCTGTGGACCAATCTCCTGCCTTTTCCAGAGCCATGGACTTTCCCAAAGGCACAGGACCAACAGCGAAGGGTCCCTGCATTAGTGGGGAGTCATGCAACTGTGTCAGCCTGCACTTCAGATGGACCCTGAATTCTCTACCTGGCACTTGGCAAGCCACAGGTCCTTCTCCATACCCTCACCCAGGAGGAGAGCAGGACGCAGACAGTTTTCCCCAAGCACCAGCTGTTACCAGGACAAACCTGCTGCCAGCACCACGGCAAGCATGGCATGCTCCTGTTCATCCCTGCAACTGCTCCGCTTGCCCTTTTCCTGCCTCCTGGGGTCTCCCCAAGGAGGCCTCCATCACATCCTGCAAAGATGCTGCAGAACCAGCACTGGTACGTGGTCTGGGGCTTGTGACTGTCTCCAGGCTGTACTCAGTTGCATTCACTGATCTTAAAAGTCTTTTCCAACCTAAACAATCCTATGATTCTAAATTCTCCAGCTTGACATGTCAGGGGCACAGGCCCTTGCAAAGACCCACATCACCCTGGAAACCCTCCCTGTGGAGAATGGCATGGTTTTCTCATGGACTAAGATGAGGTCTCATTCACTGCCATGGAGGTAGTCTGGAGAAATATCCCTTGTCCATCTCCGGCTTGCCCGGCTATGCTGCACAGAAGTGTGTGTTCCTGTACATGCAGGCACAGGTCAGCCACCACTGACCACTCCTCACCACCCTGGAATGGGCTCAGATTTACAGAAAGCTGTTTAATTCTGCTATCACATCCTCACCCTGGGAGTTGGTGGGCTGGATCACAAACACCTGTATGGCCAAAATGCTGTTTATCCAAGGAGCTCCTCATTGGCCAGGCTGTACCATGCTGGGCGTGTTTCTGGTGAGAGCTTAGACCTGAGTTGTTCTTATTTATGTCTTGGTTGACAGACATAATATTTTGTCGAAACAGGATCAAGTTGACTGCAAGACACGTGGGTGGGAGCCAAGCTGTGACTTTGGTGCCAGGCTTCTTGGGTGGTAGGTAATTCCATCATCACTGTTTGGCTACCTTTCTCAGTACCTCAACATCTGGCCACATCTGTGAGGGTTCCAGACATGATGCTTTCAGCAGTGCTTCCTCTGAGAGCGAGAAAGCGCTTCACCTCAGCCTCACGCACCCCACCTGGCCCCGTGACAGGGGGCAGCAATGCATCTTGGTTTCACCTCTGTTCTTCCCAATTACAACAGCCCAGCCCCAGCTTCCCATGCTTCATTATTTCTCCTGGATCCGCAAACCCTGTCAGCCCATTCACACTTCCATCCTCCCCTCCCAAACACCCAGGTTAAACATCACAGTGTATTTGTTTTGCGTAGCAAAGTTTTGGTAGCAGGGGTCTAGAGGGGTGGCTTCTGTGAGAAGCTGCTGGAATCCTCCTCCCTAGGTCTGATACAGCCAATGCCAGCCGGCTCCAAGACGGACCCACCAATTGTGCCCCATGGAAGCGATCCATATGGGACCAGTTCATGAAGAACGGCAACCCTTGGGAAGGACCCACGCTGGAGAAGCCCGCTTTCAGCTGCCCCTCCACATGTCCCATTTTCATTTCTATCAAGTTTAACAGTGCATCCTGGAGTGCTGTGTCCAGTTCTGGGCTGCTGAGTTCAAGAAGGACAAGGAACTACCAGAGAAGGTCCAGTGCAGGGCCACTACAATGATGAAGGGCCTAGAGCACCTTCCATATGAGGAAAGGCTGAGAGGGCTGGGTCTGTTCAGCTTGGAGAAGAGGAGGCTGAGGGGGATCTTATCAATGCTTATCAATATCTAAAGGGTGGGTGTCAGGAAGATGGGGCCAGGCTCTTCTCAGTGTGTCCAGGGACAGGACTAGGGGCAATGGCCATAGACTAGAAAACAGAAGGTTCAACCTGAACATGAGGAAACCCTTCTTCACTGTGAGGGTGACAGAGCACTGAACAGGCTGCCCAAGGAGGGGGTGGAGTCTCCTTCCCTGGAGACTTTCCAAAGCTGCCTGGACTTGTTCCTGTGTGATCTAGTCTTGGGGATCCTGCTCTGGCAGAGGGGTTGGACTAGATGATCTCTAGAATTCCCTTCCAACACCTATCATTCTGTGAATCTTAAAATCCAGCCTGGAGAGCCATGCTGTGACCTTCCTCCTCAGTGCCAGCCAGCAAGGACCTGCCTGCCGTGCTCCACTAATGTGGCATCACAGCGTGCCAGTGAAACACGGCTTTGCTCAGACTCAGAGGAAAATGTTGGGTTGATTCAATGTGTGGGAGCTGAGCCCTTTTGGGATTGCGTTGTCCCTATTTCTGTGGTAATTGAAACACCTTTCCTTGCAGCCAGCCTCCAGCACAGGCTTTGTCTGAACCAGCCTAATGCTGGGAGAGATGGGAGAAGCAAAGTTTGGAGCTATTCAGGACTTATCTCCGCCTGCTGCCTGTCTCGAATGTTAACGAAAGAGGTAATCATGCAAGGCAGAAAGTAAAGAAAGCCCTGGTGTATTCAATAGGGCAGGCTGAATTTTTTCAATCAGGCCTGCTTTTAGAGAGAGTGTTAGTCTTTTTCCCCCCAACTTTTTTTCCCTTCTCCTACAAAAACGTCCACTGCTCACAGAAAATAGAGACCATTGAAGCAACAGAGCACTTTGAAGCGTGAGCAGCCCCCTCCAAGACTCCTGCCTACATTTCCACCCCCACTCCCAGGGAGGCTCAGTTGCTCTGCCTGGTGTCTTCTTCCCGTAGACCAGGCTGCCCTGAGGCTGATGGAACTTTTTCATTTATCATACGGCATTTCTCCCCCTAATCAGCTTCACTATATTGCCATGAAAGGATAAATCTTGTCCTTCTCCTCCTTTAGTTGCCCTCCTGTGGATGATCACTGCCTGCCTGAAAGCAGGGCTGTCTCTGGGGTGTGCTCTGCCACAAACTATACTGTTCCCTCTTCAACTCCATTTTGTTTTTCACCTGAAGGAATTGGTTTGTTCTTTGGGCTCAGAGAACAAGAAGTATAGTCTGGTGTAGGAACATGTGGCTCCAGGAAGGGGAAGTCTCACCAGGAGAGGAAATTGCTACATATGCCATTGATCCAGCCACCAGCAGTGGAACATGTTGCTGTAAACTGGACTTCAATATGCCACCAGCACCTTATGTAAATCTGAGATGAAGACTTCAAGTCTTTTTTGCTTTGTTCCCATCATCTATTTTTAATATCTCTCTTTTTCTTCTCTTTCATCCTTTCTATGAGACATGTTCATGACAAACTGAGAGTTAACTCCTCTGCTTAGCAACAGCAGAAGCTTTGAAAATGCAAACACCATCTTGGTGTCACATTAGAGGATTACTGCCTTTTGAGCTGGCAGAGAGAGGGGACAAGAGGTGGGAAGATGAGGAAGGTCCCACCTACGAAAGTCTCTTCTTGGGGCAGGATCATCTCGATATTCTTTGGCTCTTTATCCAATTTCATTCCTGAGTGGCTCAAAGGATGAGACATCTGCTCCTTCCCCTAGTGAACCGGGCTTGCCTAGGTTAAAAGATGACACCATCTCCTCTCCTACTGCCTTCTCCCTGCTCTGCCGAGGCATCAGCAGGGATCCTGGGGGCTCTGGGCTGGACTTTAACACTGTCTCACTCTCAGCACATCAGTTGGATGCTGCTGTAATGAACATGATCAGGCAGGTGTAGAAGCTCTGCTTATCTCCCCTATAAAGCGCTTACAGCCCCCTCAGAAGGCCCTGTAACTCAAACCCCAGATAGCTATTCCTTGGGCTGTGCTGAAGCAGAGCAGGACACCTGGAGGTCCACCTTATCACCCTCCTGCCCCCAGGCAGTATCAGCTTGTCCTAAACAGGCCAAGACATGTTCACCAAACCAGTTCTTTAATATTTGTCCATCAGACAGCCCAAAGTGGAGATTCAACTGCTCCTACGCCAACATGTCTTTGGGCTCAGCTCACCTCCGTGTAAGGGAGCTGTTAGGTGACCCCCACACCTGAATCTCATAGAGAAGATAGAGGGGCCAGGATTATTTCTTCTATCTCCTTCCTGGTGTGCCATTGCTCAGGCTAGATGCAGATCTTTATCCAAGGCCATTCTGGTGTTGGCAAGCCCATCATTCCCACTGCAGCAGCACATCATTCCCACTGCAGCAGCACAGGCTGCCTGTGGGTCAAAGGGAAACACCACCTGGGGATTTGCAGGCTGGTTTCACAGCCCCAGAGGAACAAGTGACAGCGGAATCTGGGGTTACTTCTCTTATTTACACTAGATACCTCAGTCTCAGACCAGAGGACAGGCAAGCACCACGATGATGGATCTCAGCCCAGGCACTGATGCCTCGTTGCCAAGGAAGGGTTTCCCCAAAAAGGTCCCAGAACATTTAGCAAAGGAAATCAATGTGCAATTATCTGCTCTTCAGCCCAAGTGAGCAATGCAGCGTTACTGCACGGGCTGATTCTCACTTCCCAAAACAGAGACAAGCATAGAAGAGTCCTCACCTTCACATTGGCTTTTATATAGATGCCTGTGTTTGGGGAGCAGAGCATCCAAGTACTCAAGGGAAGCAATTGTGAATCTTTGAGAATAAAAGTCTGTCTGCAGTTCACCTTTTGGCCCTCTTTCACCTAAATATGGGGCAAACTGAACCTCAGGCAGAAGTGATCACAGGGATGAAAAGATGCTTTTGAGCATCAGTCAGTACCATCTGGGGTAATGGAAGCCTCCTGCATCAAAGTAGGTGCTAGCAGAGAATTGCAAAGTTTGGAAGATTCAGAACAAAGCAGAAGAAAAATGAAGAGGAAAAAAATATATCTTTAGTAGAGGGGTTTTTAACCTTATTTTGATGTGCTTTTTCTCCTGCTTGTTTAAATTTGAATGGAATAAAGTTGTCTTTTTTTTTTTTTTCCTCTACTCTAGTTTCCTCTACTCATCTTTTAAAATGGATGAAGTCCATCACAGGGGCTTGATAAAAGAGTGCCATCAAAATGCAAAATGCCTGCTGCTGCTCTCATTCAGCTGATGAATAAATTATAAGCACATTACAATGCTATTTCAGCTGTGATTCCAGGTCCTGGGGAGGGCGACGGCTGTGACCTTATGCCTGTTAGACGATGGTTTGCATTTCCAAAAAGTTTGTGTAACTGACTGTTCAGGTCATCTTACAACTCCTGTTCTGGGCTCAGGGTGCCGAGGTGTCTGTGCCTGTTGAATCTGACAGCTACTGGGATAGTCCTTCAGCTGCACATGGCAACGTTGGTACAATGCTCTGGTCCTCAGAGGCTCCTGGTCTGGTTTCTGTTGAAGCCTAAAGTGACAATTGTCACCTCCAAAGTAGCAATCTGGGCACATATTGCATTACTGATGGCTATGTAACTGAGATATCCGTATAGGTAGGTCCTAGCAATAGTTTCTGTGTTGGGGGCTGGCATTTTAAGTTATTCTTGCTGCACAAGACATCTCTGTCTCAAGCATTACAGTGTGGCCGAGATGATGTGGCTGTGAGTGTCACTGGCATGAGCTGGTGTAGGACCCAGGATACGCGTTGGGAGAGGCACCAGCCTAAGCCAATGTCCCTGGTGCTTCACCTTCGCCTCTGCTGCAGGGTCAGGTCTGCAGACTGTCCTTCCCTTGAGAGTGTGTGACTAGCTCACAGGAACTTCTGGCTGTCCCCATTCCTGGGGATGAGACACATGGGTTAGGCTGGCAGCTGCTTGGTGGACTTCTGAGTGGGTCCATCAGACCCTGGTTTTGCTTTCAGAGCAGCCAGTTCCTTGTTTTTGTGCAGAAGACACAGCGAGAAGGGGCTACATTTTTCAGAAGGTGAGCAAGGGCTAGGAGGAAGCTCTTCTGGGTCTCTCATCACTCCTGGTTCAGGGACTGGGTGCACATCATCACCATGATCTGTGCTGAGCTAAGACCTTTCATTTCTAGTGCATCATCAGCTGCTAGCAGCTGAGTTTGCCAGCACTCTCAGTCGCTGCCGCACCTCCAGTGGTCTCCGTGGGCTGGTCTCCAGCAGCAATGCAGTCATCTCCTGCCAGTAGCTCCATTAAAACACAAGGTCAGCTAGGCTTAGCTGAAGATGCACAGCTCAGGTCCTGCCCAGGGCCTTGAAAACTGACCACAAAGAAGAGTTTCCATTAGGAAACAGAGGGAGGGCCAAGTGAGCTGAGCTGGACCTTGTTTTGCAGAAGCTGAATTTGGCCTTTCCATGACCCTTTCTCTTGTACCTAAAAGTGGGATCTTTCACCCAGCGTGCAATAAGCCGGTTTACACACTGAGCAGAGATATTTCATGTTTGCACAAAGGTGGGTGCTAGGTGGTAATTCCACAAAGCTGTCACACCTGGTTACAATAATTTTGTTTTCCAGTTGCAAGAAGTTAGTCACTCCTATGGGATACATCCACTCGACTATTACTGGTTAGCTCTTCTTTTTTTTCAAATTAAAGGTAAAGGGTTTACTACATTCCATGTGCATGTTCAGTAGGTAGGGGTCCTGTTCAGGAGGAGGGTAGGGTTGAAAATGGAGGTGTGATTTTCACATTATAATGAACAAAGTTCACCTGAAGGACGCTAGTTCTAGGAATTTTTCTGATGTGTCAACTAGTTTTGACAAACTGTTCTAACTCATTAAGGATATACTGGATTTCTTGATCCATTAGTCAAGGCTACACACGACATACGCTTGTTTTTCAAGCATTTTGACCTCCCACTCCTCTATTCAAGGTTTCCAGATGGCTTGTTATCTTAGTACACCCTATCTTAGAAGAAACATGGTTCACAATTGCCTTCATCATTCCCACCACAAATATGAACAGAGGTAAAGAAATAATAATATAAGAAAATATTCCCTTAGAGCCTCCAGCTTCCTATAAAAATCATAAAATCACAGAATCGTTTAAGCTGGAAAAGATTCTTAAGATCATCAAGTCCAACCGTTAACCTAACACTGCCAAGTTTACCCTAAACCATGTCCCTAAGCACCACATCTAAACATATTTTAAATACCTTCAGGGATGGTGACTCCACCCCTTCCCCAGGCAGCCTATTCCAATCGTTGACAACCCCGTCAGTGAAGAAATTCTACTTAATGTCCAGTCTAAACTTCCCCTGGCAATGAGATGTTTTTCTGACAAAATACTTGCAGGGTTGATGTGGTAGATGTAGTGTCTCACTCCTCTGGATGCGCAGGTAGGCTGTGCGCTCTGGAAACGACGCTGTGATGGGTGTGAAGCCCTGCTCAGCAGTACTGGGCTGGGTAGAGGGGAAGGACGTTGCACCAGCCCTGCAAACTGCTCTGTGTGCCCAAGCGCGGCGAGAAGGAGGCTGAACTTCCCTGAAGGAGCCTGAATCACTGTGAGGGTAATTAAAGCAAATTTCCCAGACAGGCAAACAAGTCTGGAGAAGCCTCGATGCTTGGCCTGAGCACACTGAGCAGTGCAGTCAGCTCCACCCCGGGGCCTGCCATCCCATGGAAATTTGGGAAGAGCTTCTAAGCAGTCTGGGAAAAAACAACCAGAAAACTACTGGTCTGGTCTCACAAGGCCAAAACCCTCCAGCACTGCCTGTGTGGTAGAGCGGTGCTCACATGTCCTCCTGGAGAAGGGCTGTGAAGGGATGGGTGCCTCAACGCCAGCCTGCAGGGATGGGAGTTCAGGAAGGTTGTCTGCCCCTGAGCCCCACCAGCTCCCTGCATCCAGGTCCCCTCCAGTCACCCCTCGCTGGTCTCCTTTGCTCCACTAGCACCCTGTTGTCCACCTTGGGGCAATGCCAGTTATGTTCCTGCCCTGTTTTTGTGGCTGTGGCTGGAGGGCTCAGACTCGTGAGAGGGTCCCTGGGGGAGCTGTGGAGGGTGGCTGTGCCCTCTAGGTGCTGTGCCTCAGTGCCTTCCTGTGCCAGCATCTCAGTCGCCATCTACAGCTGCCCTCAGGGGCAGGTAAGTCTCTTCCAGATTGTTTAGCTGCCAGGAGATTTCCATTAATTACCACCATGCTTCTCCATCCTGCAAGAAACTCCTTGGCTGCACCAACTCAAAGCTCTCAATGCGTGATGAGTTTGGTACATCCCATATTCTTGTCCCATCTAGTACATTTCAAAATCCTCTGCCTGACTGTAGGATGGGTTATTCCTCTTCTCTGAACCTTGGCTGTCCATTCAAGGTCTGGCAGAGTGGAACGGCAGCCAGCGTTGGACTGCACGCTTGCATCTGGGTGTGCATCAGGGCCAGTTACCCCTGCAGGAGCATCCCAGTTTTAAAAGGTGGAGAAGGCTCTGATGCTGCTCAAACTACCAGCTGTGAATTTTATCTAAAATGAGTTTATTTTGTCTTCAGTGGGTATCCTGAGGGTCTGTAAGAGTAGCAGAGAGGGAGTTTAGGAGCCATCCCAAGCCTTTGCATCCAGACCTGCATTTGTGCAGTGCTTTAAATGAAAATGTTCCTGTTTTGCCTCTGGTACAGGGTGCCTCTGGTTTGTGGTCTTGGTTCTCTACGGTAAACAAAGGACCTTTCCATGCTCTCGCCTTGAGGAAATAAAAAAAGCTGGATGTACTTGGAAGCTGGCAGAAAGGACCAAAAAGGGCAAGTTTCAGCTATTTCCCCCTTCCTTTTGCTCCTCTGGTTTGATAGGGGGGTGAGTGGGGCAAAGCAAGGAAGCCTTGTGTGGAGGAGACCCAAAAGCATTTCCCTCTGCAGGGAAAATATACGGAGCAGGGGCTGTAAATTTGGAACCAGAGGAAGCAGTGAGCACCTTACAGGGAAGCAAATCCTTCTCTTTGCAAACAAGCGGCCAAAATACTGCACAACTTGAGTAAAAGCTTTTCTCCAGCTCAAGCATGTTCTTATCTCAGCATCCATTGTTAATATATTGCTCTCTCTTTTTTTTTTTTTTCTTTAAATGCAGCATTGGTAAGCATGGCCAGGGCACTCATATCCTTCCCTCGGCAGCAGGACACGTGCTCAGCGTCAGAAATGCAGTGTTTTTTCCCTAGAGTGAGACAAATTTTCATTTACTTGATCACTTATGATGAAAAGAAATTAGAAGGGAGGGTTTAGCAACATTGTGCCTAGCTTTTCCCTTAACAGTATAATGCTGTTCCTTCCAGAGCCATTGTCATGTTTGACATGATCATAGGGCATTTTTCTGTTTTGTTTTGGGTTTTTTTCATATAAATGAAAATATTGCCCCATTCATTCTGCTGCCCTACGCTCCTTTGTGTTTACACTCATCAACATCATGGCTTTAACTTCTGTATGAAATATATATACACATATGCTTCTTTCACATCTACTTGCTATCTAAAAATTCAGGAAAGCTGTTGAAGGATTTGGTAAAAAACCACAATGAAAATACCCTGCTGTTACTCTTAATATTCTGATTATTAACAAATAATAAAAACCCATTCAAATAATATTTTATCTGGGGCTCTCAGAACACAGGACATGGGAATATATATAACCTGTGACACTCCTTGCTGCAATCATCCTTGGAGTTATTTCCAAAGGCTTGGCAAAGCAGGAGAAAACAGGAGGCTTCTCACTTACTGGTTGTATTTCCTGGACATCTTGTTGGTGATGTTGCTGGCAGCATTTTATTGACATTGGAGAGGGCTGAGAGGAAGACCCAAGACTTTGAGGCTCTCTGCTGACATTGGCTTCACAGGAGACACTTTGCACACACAGAGAGGGATGATAACGCTTTGCAAAGCCCTTGGTGTTGAAGATGGTATTCTTTCTATCCAGTGGATGCACAGTAAAGTGGGGTAATGGATGACTTAAAGACTTGGAGGTTGTTTTGATGGCAACAGGCTTGTCTGTCTCATAGAAAAAGACATGAAAGCAGTCCGAAAGATGGAAAACGCCACCACCCCTTGGGATGAGTCTGAACCCTGCTCCTACCACTGCTCTCACCATCCAAATCTCAGGGAATCTTGGTCATAAGGACCATGAAGATATTGTGCAAGCCGTGCTCTGCTCACCCCTTCATAGCCTGACCTTGCAGCTGGGGCTGGGGCAGACGGGCTGGGCTGTGCCTGCTCTGAGTATATATTAATTGCTTTAAGTACTTTACTTTTTTATGTTGTTTTCCTGCGTCACAGGAATGAAAAAGAAGATTTGGAAATTCTCGCTGCCAGGTTATGGTCTGGTTTCACTCTGCCCTCACCTTATCTCATGGCCTTCAGGCTCAGTTTCTCGGCTCAAGAGCCGGCAGCTGGTGCTCTATCAAGGCACTGCACCAAGCGATCCCCCCCACTGTTGCCCTATCTCCAGGGACCTCCCTGCACGGGGTTCCACTGGGTGCTATCTCCTTTCCCCACCTGCTGGGTGCCACGTCTGCGTGTCACTCCCCAGACCCCATGGCTCTGGGAGTTGCTTTGCACAGCACAGCAGTGAGGTTTGGGTCAGATTCCCACAGGTGGATAACAAACTTATCATGGCTGACACTGCATTTCAGCACTGGGTGCTTCTATATTCTTAAATATAGAAATGGCTCTCAATGGCCCACCCAGCTGTGCACATCTTTTTGTGCAAGTCCACTCTTGGAAGGGCGTACAGACAAGTGATACTGCTCCAGAACATTTCCTCAACATCAACATTTTTTGTGACCCAGGCTCCCTGAGTCAGAGGTGCCCTTGCATTTAATAGTCTTCAGTAGATTTTTATCCCATTAATTTGTTTAGTTATTTTTGAAGCTGAGTAAATTTTAACATTTGCAACATCCTGTGGCAAACATTTGCCCAATCTAATGACCCATTTGAGTGCAGAATCATTTCCTTTGGTTTGTTTTGATCCTGACACCTGCTTGTTTTTTTGATGCCGTCATTCTCACGGTGGAGATGATGATGACTGGTCCTTTTCTGTCTAACCACACTCTGCCCTTGTAATTTCACAGGGTCTACCATAACCTTTCCCGCGGATGTCTTTTGGCACTGGAATAGGTTGCCCAGAGATGTTGTGGATGCCCCATCCCTGGATGTCTTCAAGGCCAGGCTGGATGAGGCTTTGAGCAACCTGGTCTAGTGGAAGGTGTCCCTTGGCAGGGGGGTTGGAACTAGATGATCTTTAAGGTCCCTTCCAACCCTAACCATTCTATGATTCTATGACAAAAGAGGCCCAGATTGTGCAGCTCTTCCTCCTATAGGTTAGAGAACTTTCCAGTGTTATGATCACCTGAAAATGGTTTCCCTTTGCCTCCATCCCTTTTAATAATAAGCACCATCAGTCTTGGGTACGCCCCTGCCCCAGATTGTTTAAAGGACAAATCAAAGGAAAATGCCCCAAAGCAAGATGTCCACCATCTTCCAAGTGGCTTCAGATTGTTTCAGTCCCATATTTTCTCCCCTGGGTACTACTGCTGTCCACACCCAGACCTGCAAGACCTGATGCCTGGGGGATCTGCCTCTTTATATATCCTCCTATACTAAGCACAAGAGAGGCAGAAAAACACCCAAATGACATCAGGGTCATTCCTCTCCAGCATAAAACTTGGGTGCAGAAACCAGCCTGCTTCCAGACAGAGGCTCATCACCCGGGAGGCAAGGAAGGCTTCTGCTCATGGCTTGGTCCCTGCTGTCATAGGGCAGCATGGGGTGTCTGGGTGAGAGCATCCAGCTGGGAGTTTCAAGTGTGCCTGTCACCCCTGGGTCTGGGTAGTTGGGATTCTTGAAACCACCTGGACATTAGAGAGCACAAAGCTCTCCGCTCCCTCTTCGGCCTTCACCACCTTCAGGAGGCAGCTGGCCTCACCCCATGTTTCCCTGACTCATCTCAGGGCATGTCTCTCCCTGGTGTCTAAGCACGGGCAGTTAACTCCTACCCTTTGAGGTCAAACCAGGCTGAAGGGCAGCAAAGCAGACTTGCCCAAACTCCCCAAAGCCAGTGCCCAGTCTTTGTTTTGGTGGACCCTCATGTAAATCTTAAAGGGGTCTTCCCTGATGGTGAAGCCATCTCTGACCTCAGCAGATGACAGCTCTGACTCATAGAGCAGCCTTATATGGGCTGTAAGAGCCAGGGAAGAGAGGTTCATCCCAACAAAGCCAGGGTGCTCCTTTCTGTCCTTCCAGACCTAAAGCACCCCATAGGGTGAGGCCACATGTTTGGGATGAATCCCTGTGAAGAAGGAGGTGCAGAAGAACAGCCTCAACACCCACAGGGTAAGACTTCTGCAAGCTATTCCTGGAGTGGCAGAGCTTTGAAGCCGTTTTCTGCTAGCACCCTCTTGTGTGGATTGTCAGGTGGCTAGTAGTGTGGTTCAGCATGCCTGACTACCTTCCCCCCTGTGAAGGAAGACTTTGGTCTTTCTCCTCCTCCCACCTGACCTGCCTATTTCCACAACACATCACTGAAACATGTATAATTGGGGTGACACTGAATTAAAAACCACGAACCAGAGACAGACAACACAGTTGCATAATCTCTGTTTCCATGGGAAGTAAGACCAAAATGGAGAACTGTGAGGGAGTTTCTGGAATGCCTGTGTCAGCTCTGACTCGTCTTTCCTGCACCCCAGCAACCCCTGTCACTGCTCTGCCTCAATTTCCCCATTGGGTGAAGAAAGATGGACCGTACCTATCCTGAAGAGTCATTGGGATGGGGAGGCTGGGACAAACTAAAAAGGGCCAGAGGTAATTAAATCCAAGTCAGGTGTGCCTGAACATTTCAATTAATTGTCATTGTCATCATCCTCATCACCTTTGCCTATGCTGATGTTTGCCCAGCACCATGCGGGGTGGGTTTGGCTGGAAGGGAAGCAAGGGAGACCACTTGCGTTGCCAGGCAGTTTGGCACTCAGAGAAATAAGCCATTAATAAATAAACACCACATTTGCATGTTCCTGGCTCTCTTCACATCTAGTTTCAGGATCTGCCCTGGAGACTGGATTTTTACTTTGGAGGGGGTGGAAACAGAGCACTATTCTACTGCAGGGAGGTTGCCAAGGGCTGTTTTGGTGGGACAGACAAGGCAAACCAACCATTGCTGATAACGCATGGCACAGCTGCAAGAGGAACGAGCTTTTCCCCTCCCTCTGTGTCTCTGATATGATTTTTGGAGGTTGCAGGTTTTTTCTTACTAGCAAAAAAAGAGGGGGTTTTCTTCTCCTTGTTGCTATGTGTAAACCCCCCCGCCACAGTAGGGCAAGATTTATTTGTTCTCTAGCCTGCCACAAAAACAAACAGAAAATAAAAACAAGGGACATAATCTATGCAAAAGGGAAATGGGTGATTTAAAAAGAGGCAAAACACTGCTAGCACATTACAAAATGTATCAACTTCCTATTACTTCTCTTCATGTTAATTCAGCCTGTCACAGTTTTGAGATACAGCTGCCAGAGTCACTGACTCTCCATCAGTCAGCACCACCAGTCTCTCCCTTTCTGGGCCTGACCTATATGTATCAATTGGTTTAGTCCTTTTTGAATTTTTTACCTTATAAGGTTGGTTTTTTGGGGGTTTTTTGCCTAAGGAGTAGTGTATAACAAACCCTCCCAGCATATGATCCACCGAGGAGGGCTCTGGCTGTCATAACATCCCATGAACCCTGGCTTTACCCTCATAAAGCCCCAGAGCCGCTCCTGCTGCTGTTGGGGAGATGGCTGCTCCACCCCCATGAAGACAGCTGAGACTTCATGAACCAGGTGAGACTTAACAATCATCCACATGAGCAATGAGTGATGATCGAGACTCATCCTAGTCAATGTGGCTCTGCATTGTCCGGGTCATTGCCAAGCACTGGAAAGGACCTTGGCATCCCTCTGACCCCATCCCAGGGATAAGGAGCTCATGATATCTGAGCCAGGAGCTGGGTTCCAGCATTTTTGGGACCTTTTTTCTTCCGATGTATGCCAAGAACATAATGGGTGCCTTCCTGAATCCCAGGGTGAAGCCCTTGGGGTTTTGTTTAAAGATCCAGTGGCTACAAGCATTTCCTTTACCCTATTTCTTTGCCATTACGAGATCCTCCCAGTCTTGGCTGTCATGAAGACTGTTTTAACTACGTATTTCTGTGATATGGCCATACTGAGAAGTGCCACATCCTTGCATGGCCAGACCGTGTCTTTCTGCCTCACTCACTGCTAAGATCAGGTCTGAGGGGGCCTGGAAGAAAATAGCCATGGTTGTGGGGTGGCCAAAGGATGGATGCAAAGATCTGGTGTGGAGACCCCTGGGCAGGAGCTGGCTTGCTTGTGGAGAAGCATGAGACGTGGGTGCTGCCGAGTCTTGGGGACATACCAAGGTTGTAGCTCAAGGTTTAGCTCCTCACAGCTCCGGTGGGACCAGAGCATTTCTGCAGCAGTGGCGTTTGTGGGAAGGCCCCAGGATGGAATGAGGCAGTGCAGAGGGGGGGCAGATGCAACATGAGAAGGAGTCAAGGTGATGGCTAAACCTGCTCGGCAGCCCCATCTGACTGCAGGCCCTTCCTGACAGCTGCGAACATGCCAGTGGCATTCTTGGGGCAGTAGCAGAGAGAGCAAGGATGTGTGTGCACGTGGGTGTGCATGTGGGTGTGCACTTGTGCACACCATGGGTGAACCAAGTGAGAAACAGAGGGAAACTGAAATAACCCACCAGGGAGGGGAAAACACTCAGCCCCAGCCTGTTGGTCCCACCAGTACTGTTATCTCATAGGAGTTATTTTGGGTATCAGCTGTCACAACGGCTCATCCCAGTGTGGGCCAGCAGGCTGTGTCCCCCCACATGATTGGGGTTGGTAGTCACAGTCTTTCTGGGGTTTAGGGTTGACTGTGTAGGACACAGCATAAGGTATTTGGGTGCCTTGGCTGTCTATGTGACCATAGTCAGGGGCTGTGTCGTGGCTTCCTCAGTGCGATCTACATGTTTTAAAGGAAGTATGCATGTTATTTTGGGGACTTTTGCCATTTGTAAGATGCCGCTGCTGAATTTTGGTGGTGGTATCTGGGTAATTGATGTTGGTGTGGGATTTCCCCAGGAGTGTGTTGATGCTGGCTTGCCATCTATCTGCGACTCTCAGGAAAGAAGGAGCTCCAGGATGCATGTCCAAGAAGATGCTGGCACACAGAGCCTGGAGATGCTCACCCATGGTGAGAAATCACCCAGGAATGGCTTCACGTGGGATAGGAAACCCCAGATTTCTGGGGAACGAGTCAGGGTAAGAATTCCTCTGATTCCGCAAGCATTTCTAGTCAGTGGGGATGAAGCATGGCTGGAAGCCGAAGCCTGGCAGTGGGCAGGCAGCTTAGGCCACACTGCAGTGCTTTGGGCAAGTTGGGATGGTGGGAAGTGCGTGATGCCTGCAAGGGGTGTGGAATGCTGTAAAATAGTTTTTTATTAGTAATATTAATATTGGCATTGTAGAATGGGGTGTAGTTAATGACTCACTGGGTGCTGAAATACCTTATTAAATAACCTGTTCTGGGAAAGGCGTCATTGGCCCTGCTCCCCACTGCAGGGATGCCTGGGCTGCCTGGCTGCCCTGGGGTGGGATGTCCGAGAGCCAACCTGCCCTGGTCCCCCCAGACCCCCTAAACCTCCCTGCACCCTGAGGCTCCCCTGGGTCCATCAGAGCTTACAGCCTCTTGTTCTGGCTCTGCGTGTGAAAGTACATGTGTCTGTAAATGTGTGTATGAAGGTTTGTCTGTGTATGTTTGTCTGTGCACGCATGCATGTGTATGTGTGTGTGCACACATGTATGTGTGTGTGAATAGGTATGTGTAGGGGTGTTTAAGAGGCATATGTGAACATGTGTGTGTATATATATGTTTGCATATATGTGTATGTATAAGTGAGTATATTTATATATGTTGTGTATGTGTTTACATGTGCACATGTGTGTGCATGCATGCATGTTCATGTGTGTCTGAGGTATGTGTGTATACACATGTGTGTGTGAATGTATGTGTGCATGTGTTTCATACAATCACAGAATGGTTTGGGTAGAAAGGGACCTTAAAGATCATCTAGTTCCAACCCCCTGCCATGGGCAGGGACACCTTGCACTAGACCAGGTTGCTCAAAGCCTCATCCAGCCTGGCCTTGAACACTTCCAGGGATGGGGCATCCACAGCTTCTCTGGGAAACCTGTTCCAGTGCCTCACCACCCTCTCCGTGAAGAATTTCTTCCTGATATCTAATCTAAACCTCTCCACTTCCAATTTAAAGCTGTTACCTCTTGTGCTGTCACTACACGCCCTTG
>NW_010236748.1:0-14311 GCF_000690775.1 Eurypyga helias
TAGAATAGAATAGAATAGAATAGTCATTTGGAAGAACCCTAGAGCAATCTTCTAGTCCAACTGCCTGACCATTTCAGGGCTGACCAAAAGTTAAACCAAGTTTATTAAAGACATTGTCCAAAGTCCTCTTAAACGCTGACAGGCTTGGGGCATTGACCACAGGTCTAGGAAGCCTGTTCCAGTGTTTGACCACTCTTTCAGTAAAGAAATGCTTCCTAACGCCCAGTCTAAGCCTTCCTGGCACAGCTTTGAACCGTTCTCATGCGTCCTGTCACTAGATGTTAGGGAGAAGAGCTCAGCACCTCCTTCTCCAATTCCCATTCTCAGAAAGCTGTAGGGAGCAATGAGGTTGCCCCTCAGCCTTTTTTTCTCCAAACTAGACAAACCCAAAGTCCTTAGCCAGTCATCACAGGACATTTCTTCTAACCCTTTCACTAGCTCTGTTGCCCTTCTATAGACAGATTCAAGGACTTTCACATCCTCCTTAAATGGTCAGGAGCAGAACTGCCGTATTCAAGGTAAGGCTGCACCAACAGTGAATACAGCGGGACAGTGGCTTCTTTTCAGTGCTGGTCATGCACCCCAGCATGCAGTTTGCCCTCTGGGCTGCCAGGGCACACTGCTGACTCCTGTTGAGTCTGTTGTCATCCAGCAGTCCCAGAGCAGCAGGGCTGCTCTCCAGCCACTCCTCTCACCTGGTGACAAAGGACACTGAAGAGGCCAAAGAAAAGGCCATGCCTTCTTTGACTTGGTCTGTACTGAAAAGACCAGCCATCAGGAGGTAAAGTCTGGAACAAGGAAGACTTAACTTTGTTGGGGGAGGGTCAGGTTAAGGAACATTTCAATTAACAGGATATGCACAAGACAATGAAACCTGAAGGGATGTACTCACAATTGCTGATGGAGCTGGCTGGTGTCATTGCAAAGCTACTTTTGACTAACTTTGAAAGATCATGACAAATGGAGGAGGTTCCCCAAAACTGGAAAAAAAGGCAGATACCACCCTGTCTTTCATCACTGAGAATTTGCATGGGTCTTATTGCATGCAGGTCACTCATTCATTTCCCTCTGACTTACACAAAAACCTGAGCCCCCTGTGAAAGAGGAGAGTACAGAGAAAATTTTTTTTTAATACAAAATTCAATCTCTACACCCACGCAGTTACCTCCTTCCACTAACATGAGATAATTTTAAAACTGCAATTTAGCACTTTGCAACTTCATCTAAACCATTTCGTCTTGGAACATTTTTTCTCTCTTGTCATTTTCACCTTGCCATTATGCTTTCCTTTGCTTTCTTTTCAGTTAGAGGGGCAAAAGAGGAAAGGTCACTCTAGTACTTATTCCAAGAAACAATATTATCAGTGTGAAATGGATTTTGATGCACACAGCTGCAATAAAATCATTATATGCCTACACCATTGTCCATGTTGCAGTTATTCAGTATGCAGAGAAGCCTACCAAGAGGTAACGAGGTGACCTTTATGTTCTTAATTTTCATTGCGACAGAACAGTCCTGTTTTCAGCCACACATGCAGACACACAGCTTTGCATGGAGGTATTTTCTTAAAAAAATGCACACAATGCAGAAGAGAGGGGGGTGGGGGGTGTTTTGTTTTGTTTTTCCTTAGTGATTCACTTCCATCATAATTTATTTTATAGAGGAACTCCTGAGTGACTATACATATAGTGGAGCCAGTAGGTTGAGAAATGCAACACACACACAAAAGCATTTTGTCAAGAAATCAGGTTCTGCTTCTTAGTTACAAAGGGATACAATGATGGTCCCTTTATGGCTGGTCAATTCTTTAATGCAGCCACCAGATCTACTTGGTATAGGACAGAAGATGTTGCAGTCAAAAAGTCAGTTGAAACCATGGCTATAATACATGTCTAACCACTCCCCTTCTCCCTCATGTAGACTGCAGAAAAGCCCATTTACCATTGAAATAAAATAAAATAAAAAAAAAACCCACACTAAAAAAAAACCCAAACAAACAAGCAAACCTAAACACAGACATAGAATTTGGTCCTTAGGCAGAGAAATTGTATTAGCACTATATCACTATGCCATTGCATACATAAATCAAGTGTGAAATGCCTTTAAATGCAATTTAATTAACCATGCTACAGCTTAAGGTTGCTTGGTACATAACAAAGTCAGGCAGCTTCAGAAATTTCAAGTCCCTAGGTATTGCCTCCACGAAGCCTGAAACAATTCACTTGTCATAGAAAATCACATACCATAGCCGATGCTAAATAAGTATTCAGAGGGATTATTGCACCAGATAGCATAAAGGAAAAAAAGAGGTAAAGGGGGAATTTGCACCAGGGAATGAAATTTGTCTTTTTTTTTGTTTGTTTGTTTGTTTATCTTCAGAATGTCTGTTATTGTTCAACAAGCTTAGTATTTTGTCTGCTGCTTTTTTTGTGCATCTAACCTAGTGTGAAACCTGCTAAATGAATTTTGTTAAATAGCTTTTTATGTTGTTTCAGAAATTCCCCAAACAAAACTAAGGTAAACATCTGATTTGAGAAACAGATAAGATGTCAGACAACTTCCCAAAAACTGACTTTTTGGTTCTCATTAGTGCTTTAACATAATGTGTATATACATATATAATCTCTATTTTTTTAGGTTATGTCCTGACACAACTTTCAAGATAGGTTTTTTTTACAAAAATTTAAGATGTTCTCAATAAAGTTTAAAGTTTTAGTGACATGTATTCCAATCTATAGTGGTTTCCCTTTATGGGAAAATATCATCAGTTCTTTCTTTCTTGGTAGCAAAATATCCCCCAAGTTCCACTGCCGACAAAAGCTCAGGGATTAACTTTTCTTGGGAATAAAAAAAAAAAAAGATTACCAAAGAGAAAAACTATGACGCAGTAATGATAATAAGGTCTCACTATACAATGAAAAATAAATAAAAAATAAAAATAAAAAGCAACCTCTAAATTTTCTCATTGTTAGTTTTAATAATCTCCATTTTCCCGATGACACTATGCTGTCACCTACTGGTTACAGAATCACTTGTTAAAGTATAGTAATTTGAAGAAAAATAAGAAGCAATAGGGTTTGGAAGATCTGGAACAACTTTTCAGCTAGTGAAAATTAATGCAATTTTCTTTAAAATTAGTGGAATTTGGCTGGTTTACAGCAGCTGAGTAGCTAATGCTGGCTGCAAAAGAGAAGCTTTGTTCTATTCTACCACTAACACCCTTGCAGGGTGTGTCTCATCTTAAAATCCATCATGGGGTATAAGCTTTCATGTTAAAATGGCTCGCATCCACAGATTTTTCCTGCTGTGAATCACCATTATTTTAATGCAGGAAATAAAGCCCATCTTGGGACTGTTTACTGAAGTGCTGGCTCTACTCACCACCAGCAGAACTAAAGACTAAAACTTCTGCACAATTCTTCCACAGTTACTCCACCAGTTTGCCATCCACCTTTCATTTCCTTTAGTTTATGTGTCCTGTATCATGAAATGTCATCCTGACTGGCCATCACCTACCTATCTCAATCCTGACATTCAGCCAAGACGTCTCCTTCATTGGTTCAGCTCATGGGGAGATTGCATGCTTGTGCCATATGTTTCTGATTATGTGGTGGTCATGCTTCATGTTCAGCATGGCCCCTTGTTGATGGTCTGGATTCTCTGCTCTCTGGGAAAATGACTGTGCATCAGCCCAGAGAAATTCCTGTCACTGCACTGTTTGCATGGGCGTGGGACTCCCTGAGCGAAACTAGGGGAAGGGGTTCTGCCAAAGCTCCAGACCATGGCTACAGGAAAGAAAAACAATTGTCATGTGGCCAGTTATAGGTGAACATTTGCAGTTTGCAGCTACTCTGAGAAGTCAGATTGTCTATTTACTCTAAATGATCCTGCTCAGTTGCTGTACACTGTGACCCACATCTATGACAACAAGCCATTACAAAAAATGTTTTCTAACAGAAAATGTACAGTTATTATTTTAAAAATAATTAAATGTTAAAAATACAATACATGTATCATTTGCATTTACAGCAGAGTAAAAATAGTTGAAGGGCAATAAATGGTCAATTCATACCCACAAATCCTTCTGCCTAAACCAGATTCATAAATAATGGTATGTAATAGGGAGAGACTGTCCTCCTCTCTCAGAGGACAACACTTAGTGTAAAGATGAACACAACTCACAGAGTTGTGCTGGATCTCACGAAAAAATGGAAAACTCATACCACATTAAATTTTGTCCAAATATTTTATAGGGATCAGGATGGATAGTTTCAAAACAAGTCCTACATCTTGGAAAGACATAGATCCATTTTTTCAACATGGGATATAATATTGAAATTCTTTCTCTGAACAACAAGCCTTTTGTATTTAAGCATTTAACCAACAATTTTTTAAATTTAATATTATTTTTCTGAACAAAGTAACAGATTGCAATGGTGGGTGTTTTTAGGGCATCTATTGAATTACTATATAGTTTCTAATGGGGTTACATTAAACTCCCCTAATAAGAGACAACAACCTGTTATTCCTGAATTTTAGTTGAAGATATGAAGTTAAAAAAAAAAAAAAGGCAAAATACTAGATCTAGCAAAACAGTCAGCAAAGGCAAAATTTTTCTTCAAGTGCTTTGTTCCTGGAGCAGATTCTCCAGACTATCAGTCACTCAGACTCCCTAAACTATATGAAATCCCCCATAACAGAGCTCACAACCCCCTTCATACTCAATGTATTAAAAATAATAGCCTAAAACCAAATTACTCATGGACCAGCTAAAATCTACAGCTATTTGATAGGGAAAAGTTGAAAAAAATGAAGTCCTAAATACAATTTTTCTGAAGCCATAATCTGATCAAGTTGTTAAACTTCATGGAAGAAATGCTGGATGAAGTACTGCAGTCTCTTTTACTGAGGAACTCAAAAGTAGATCACCTTAATGGGTACTTCGGGCTTTTATAGTCCATAAATCTGTTATATGAGAACAAAAATGTTTTAGGTCACATCATGTGATAAAATACTGAAGTCCTTCTATTAGCTCAAAGTCTTTGGACCAGGAGTTTTTGTGAGAGAATTGAAAGATGGGTGGATTTTTACTGAGATGATGACCAGGTTTAAAACTAAAGAAATGTTTATATTTGGGACAGGTGATGTGCATTAGGGTTTAGACTTTAAAGTGTAAAGCTCTAAGTTCTGTGTATAAGGGATAAAAAATATCTAAACTTTCATTTTTAAGAGAGAGGGAAAAAAGACAACATTTTATCATATATAAATTATTTTAAAAAAAAACCTGTTATGCAGATATGAGTCTTTAAGAAAGAAAATGGAAGAAATTTACTATTGAAGAGCTGCAAAATTATTGTAATAATGAGTCTGAAAGGCTTTAGAGAACTCATATATGATGAGGATGCTACTTCATGATTGTCAGTTTGGCTTAAAAATCAGAATGTCTTCAACATTGTATTGCTATCTAAGCATAAAGCTCAGAAATGCTGATTTACTCAGAGCAGGTCACTGAGAGAAACGGTGTCCTCTTTCATGGACTGACTCAACACCAAGATTTGTAATTCTCAGAACATACTGAGTTTTGAAATTTTACAGGGCTTTATTCACATTTTCAAGTAAACAAGCCTTTTAGACAACAAGAAAAAGACAGAGAGGCCCCAGAATGCACCATATTGAGCAGCAGAACCCCAAGGTACAGTTTTTATACTGCTTGATCCAGAGCAGTATTCATGAGACAGATATTCTGCCTTTGATTTCAGAATGGAAAAAGTTATCAGAACAAACACACATTCACAGAGTGTCCAGTCCAACAAAACTCTGTTTTTTCCTGTGTGTGTGGGAGTCTGAACAATCCTCTCTTGGCAAAATGACATGGAAAACAACAGAATATATGAGAAGACTGTGAGTGTAGAGAGCATATATGAGTGTAATATCTGAAACTGCCTGACAAGGTGTTTTCTCCCAAACTGATAACACCAAGAGGAAATTAAAATGACAATATTTGCATAAATCAACTGCCAATCATATTAAACCAGATTACCAAGGGACTCTCCAAGCGAAGAAGTAGCACACTTGAAAAAAAGTGTAAAAGAAGCGTGAAGATTTGTGATTGTGGGGAGATACATTGCAGTATGAACAGAGCGGCAGTCACGTCAAGACTGACACT
Source organism: Eurypyga helias (assembly GCF_000690775.1). Lineage (NCBI taxonomy): Eukaryota > Metazoa > Chordata > Aves > Eurypygiformes > Eurypygidae > Eurypyga > Eurypyga helias. Next base: position 6,167 of record NW_010236748.1, read on the forward strand.
TCCAGAAGTTATCCCATTGGCATCACAACCTCCACCCAAGGCCTGATGGAGCATCCTCTCTGCCAGTTGCTGTGAAGAGCCTGTATCCTATTGATAAGCCGACAGTGCAGGGGCAACAAGTAGGGACCCACAGCTGGGATGTGAGGGTGTCAGTGCATGAGGAGTGCTTTCTTATGGGCAGATAGATTAGCAGACTGTCAGAGCAGCACAGGGGCACATGAAGCTGGAGAACCCATGATATCTGCAGGAGAGGTGAGCAAGTGGTGAGCATGCTTCCAGTGTGTGGTTGCAACCTGCACCCTTGGTGGGGGAGTGTGCACATAACGGTGTATGTGTGATTACAATTTATGGGGATTAGTTATAGAATGATGTTTTGAAATTTGTCAGTGCTTATTAACATTTTGCAAGCATCTGCTTTGTGGGCTGTATTGCTGATATTGGTCCTGAATGCACAGTTCACCGATTTCCAGTAATTAACATGTTGCTAATATATCGATACAGCACTTTGATCCTGATATAATACAAACCACAGGTTGAGCAGCTTTGACTGCATCACCAGTCTTCAAACCGCACGGCGCTGTGACAGCCTTAACAACCTGCTTCCCCCACAGCGGCAGTTTTGATCTTTTCCATGAGATTAAATGGATTTACCTTTGTTGATATGACTGCTGGTTTACTTGCCTGTCTTAAGTCATTTGGCAAGGACCTTTATTTCAGAAAAAGGCATTTCAGCCCCTTTGCAAAGTCATAACATCCGAAAACACATTTGGTGTTTTTCTCCCCTTCCAGTGGTTCAACACAAAATAAAACACTTTTTGAGAAATTCAGACCACTGTACAAGTACTGTGCAGTTTGGCATAACCTTAGAAGAATAGCTGGCCCACTTTGGCAAGCAATGTAACATATATTTCGCATTTGGAAATTGTTCTTCACATAGTTTCTAACATCTTTCAGAACCCGTATGAAGTTCCACTTCCAGCAATGTTGACACCAGTCAAGGGTAAACACACTCGTATGGATTGCTGCTGAGCACCTGCATCTCAAAAGGTTTGTGGAAACTCAATTATACAGGAGGAGAGGACTCTTCTTTAGGATATTAATTTAAACTACTTAACTCCATTAAAAGTATTCATTAAAATTTTCTATCTGCCACAGATCAAAGGAATAGCTCTTCTTTTCAAAACTTGTACTGTTTAATTCTGTTGTCTTGGGCCCGATTGATATTCTATTTTCCTAGAACAACACCATTTTTCTGTAAGCAAAGTATGAAGAAGATTTAGATCTGTGAAGAAAGAAATGGCAGCTTTGTGACAGCAGTTTTCATTCTCTGCACAAGATCTACTGTACTCAGCAATTCTAGTGGAAAACAGCAGCTGGTCAAAGGGTTGATGCACTGACAACTGACATTATTTGGTAAAGCCTCTGAATTAATAAAATCTTAATATTCTTCAATTAATCTAATGCTCTGATGGTAATATTACTTCCCGTGTTTTTTGTTCAGTTGCTTCATTGCACATTGTCATTGGTTTAATACCAAACCTCTGAGTTAATAACAATTTAGTTGGTCTGCCAGGACTAGAACTAAAAAATGAAATGACCATTTTCTTGCACTTATGAATCTCTGAAATTGGAGTTTGCCCTTGCCATTCCCTGTGTTTTTTCCTGATTTAACAAACTTGGACTATTATAGCAGCAGCAAACTTTCTGACCTGACCTGAACTGTCTGTGAAGAAGCTTTGTGTCTGGAAAATGTGAAGACAGTATCACAGAGTCACTGAAGCTGGAAAAGCCCTATAGGATAATTTATTCCAACCATCAACCCAACACCATCATACTCACTAGATTGTGTCCTCAAGCACCAAGTCTACAAACACCTCCAGAGATGGTGACTCCACCACTTCCTTGGGAAGCCTGTTTAAATGCCTGACAACACCTTCAGGGATGAAATTTTCCCTACTGGCCAATCTAAACCTCCCCTGGTGCAACTTGAGGTTATTTCCTCTCATCCTATCACTTGTCACCTGATACCCACCCCTCTGCACCCTTCTTTCAGGTAGCTGTAGAGACTGATAAGGTCTCCCTTGAGAGGATGGAAGGAAGAAGGGTTGAAAAGTAGCAAAGTGGGTTAAGCTCCATCAGAAAAATGAAATTTTGTTCTGGATGAAATTGGCTACAACCTGGTGTATTTGCAGTAGAGCTTTTCTATTTTAAACTCACACTTATTTTAATCTGTACTGAGTCCCATGCCATGACTAAATTTTTTTTTTTTTTTTTTTAATAAGCAGATTAGGAAGCTGCTTAGCAACAGGGTACACAGCTCTTATCTCTGTGCCTTAAGAAAGGAAAGGCAGTGATCTGAACTACCACAAACCTATGAATTTGACCTCAGTAGTATGCAAGATAACAGAATACTTTCTGAAGATGTAATGATTACAGACAAGGTGATGACTGAGAAATATGCCTGCTGAAAACAGATTGTACAGACTTCATCAATATAATGGATAAATACCATATTTTTGAAATATATTTTATATACCATTTTGACAAAGGAAATCCAGTAGTTCTAGACTCTTTGAAAGCAGTTAACAGAAAAAGCCATTTATTAAAACAGGACAAAATGAAACTCCTAGTCATACACAGCTGATTGCAAAGAAAATTAGAAAAATTATGTTGAAATGGTAACCTTGGTAAAAGGGAAATTACCAGAGAAGCTCTTCAGGGCTCATATTTTTTTCTGGTGATATGAGTAGAAAATGCCAGAGCTACAATAAAACTTGCATATGATACCAAACTGTGTATGAGTATTCCTCTATAAGGGGAAAAATGGCAAATGCTAAAGAAAGTATCAAAGCTAAAGGATTAGTCTGGCATGAGAACTCAGTAAAGTATATTTAAGATGGAAATGAAACAAATTTATATCCAGTGGCACATGAAAGTGGTATGGATTATCTCTTTCTGCAGTGTGCAGAACTGACAAAGTCCATCACACATAATGTTGGAGGAGGGGGGAAAAGAAGTAGCAATTGTATTTCAAGCTTTCAAAACTCCAGGTCCATCATTAGAATGAGACTTCAAAACTGCCAAACAGTGATTAAACCACTTGGGTCATTAATAAACTGCAGAATATAAGAGAAGCTTCCCTATTGGGCTGTGATTAAGAAGCGCCTGTGCTTGCATAGTTAAAATTTAATTTATAATTTTGAACTAGCACGATTTCAACATATTACAAAATAGATTAAAAAAAGAGCTTTGCGCCCTGTTATAATATGACAAGATTTCAAAGATGGTTTTCTTATTTCCCTGCTTAAATGTAAACACAGCTCACAGAAGAGGAAGAAAATATTTATTAATCTACAAGGATCGTCACAATAACATAAGGGTCTCTAAAAGGGAAGAAGAACATACAATAACATGAGATTCAATGGTCCAATACACCCCTCTGGATTAACCCATGAGCATGAAGAGCAATGGAACCCCTACCCTAACCCTGCAACAACATAAGCTCGATTTTATTACCTAAGTGTATTAATTGCATATTATTGAGGCATACTTTGTTATGTGGAACATCCATTCCAGAGGCTGAAGCATACAACCCAGGACCTACAAATGAAGAGAGCCCTGAAGGACTGGCATATGTAGGTGAGATGGGCTGGCCCAGAGATCTCAAGCAGTAACAGATAACTGTGAACAACTGGATGCATCCTCAGATGTCTTTTTTCTGCCTGAGCTCTAACACAGTACCTGGAAGACTGCCCTGTGTGTTACAACACTGTGCTGCTTCAAAAGCTGTGCATAACAGAGTTCATCTATCTGCTTTATGAGACCGACCAGTTACTTTTATTACTATTTTCCTGGATTTGTCTTGTTTATACAAACAAATCTTTGGAGATTTTCAAATACAACAGTAGGTGATGGGATAAAATGAAATCTCTGTCAAAGCAGATAGGTCAGGCTATAAATTGTATGGGAAAATTTTGTTGTGGTGTTCCCCAATTTTTTGTTCTTCATATTTTATTCTTAATAATATTAAATATTTTGTTATAGGCAATGTTTCTTTATTTTTCCTCACATCCCAGGGTGTTTGCTTTCCAATTTTGTCTCCAATTTGGTTTCTCCTCTGAGTTTTCGTCCACACTCTGTTCCTAGTTTCAGTTTCAGTTTTCAGTTCTTCTATTCCTTTTCCCTTTAATTTTTAACTTATCTTCAAATATCTGATAATGTATTTCTGACTCTGAGACCTTTTCTTTTATTCTCTGGCTAGACATAATCAGATGGGACAACATCTCTATCCAGGTTTTACCCCTTCTTCATTCAAATGAGACCTCCATACAGTTAATGATAAATTAGGCACTATAGGACCTAGGTTTTTTGATCCGTTTTCTGTGTTTTAATCTAGAATAGGCATTAACCCAGATGCTTAGACATGACATCTGAATGAATTTTCATGTCATTAGCAGTAAAGCTTTACCATGTATCTCTGAATATGTTATTAATCTGGTTTTACATTTAGCCAATTTTCCTCAGATTTTCTTGGGTGCAACTAATTTCCTTTTATCTTCCCAGATTTAAAATACTTGCACTAAAGCACTTAAAAGAAGGAAGAAAGAAAGAAAAAAAAAAAAAGGACAGAAAAGTTTGAAAATTTATAATCCATTCTTCCTTAATCATGTTCCTATAAACAGTCTGATTAATTTTTAAAAATAATCTTAAATGGTTAATAATTATTGATCTTAGAGAGAAAAATGGCAGGCAATCTAAAAATCTATCATGCTACTGAACACATTTACTAACCACCACTGAAAAAATAAGGTGTGGAATGTGTCCTGTTGGGATTAAACAAATAAATAAATAAACAAACAAACAAACCCAAAAGCAATCTTGTTTCCATTCATAGACAAAAAATTTTAAATAAATAAATAAACACCATATATTCAGCACTCTCTGGATTGTCTAGCAACTTCAGGTCCTTGGAAAAGAGTTAATATTTATCAGCTCTTCAGTTACTGCATTGCACTGGGCTCTGACTTCATATTTCTTAGGCTGCTCCTCCCCTTTACTACTTACCGATCTCAGTGAAATAACATAAGAGGCAAAAAGGTAACCATCCTTCATAGTCATTTTCTCTGTTTTTTATCTTGGAATACTTGGTTTCTCATGATCTTCACACCCCTTCCTGTTGCTCAGCCATGTAAAGGATACATAATAATACCAACCACTTGAATACAGCTTCTACCAGGTGAAGGAGTAAAGAAACACATCTCACACCCCTGTTTTATGTGATTCTGCACCACTTCCATCATGATAAATTAGACTACAATGGACTTAGATCAAGTGTCACCTGCTAGGCTTAAATCTGAAGTCAAGTTTTGAATTAACATTTAAAAGATGCTCATATGAATTATCCAGTCTTTTGAATTATCAATCCTCAATCTGGCAATCTTAGAAGAAATTAATCATTGATAAAATTTCTTGCATTTCTGTTTTTAGTCACAGCTGGAAGTTTAACAATAACAGTATCTTCTACCAAGTTATTTTCATGTGCTGTCCTGCCCTGATACTGAAATAAAAAAGAAAAATATACTGTATATGAGGATCAGCTTAAAAGCTTAATTTTAATCACAATTCTAAAGCTGAGAAAGCTTTTGATTTTATTTTTCTTGGGTTTCATTCTCATTTGTTTAAATAATCCAGTAGAAATAAACTCTTAACAACATAGGTGTGGAGGAGACATTCCAGAGGCAGCAAATCCAGGGAAATCTTGCACAGGAATCTAGACTTCACATTTCTCTAATCCAGTGCAGGAGATCCAGTGCACTGGTTCATACAACAGAGATGTGGCAGCTCTCTCCTCAAGTGAAAGTACCTTCCAGTAGCCCCTTTTGTGTGTGGTTCTTGCTGCAGGACATTGGCTTTGATGCAGATCTCATCAGAAATTCAGTCAGAAACTGAAGTGTATGCAACAAACAGTATACTATATATTTGGGTCCCTAGAGCATGCAGTATCTTTGTAGCACTGAGAAAAACTGCAAGTGACATCTCACACCTGCTTCCTCTTTCAAGGTATTAAAATTAGGAAATTAACTGTAAACGTAGAACCTGAGATCTGATCCACTTATCTGATGGCTTTTTTTACAAAAATCATTCTCCTTCAGTAGGAGTCTTGTATCCTTGTGTGTGCATGCCTGTATGCATTATATTCTATGTACGTATATACAATGTTCAGAATAAACTTTTTGGTATTAGCATGAGTGGCAGTAACTCAGAGAATCACTGGATAAGCTAATTGTAAAATGCTATTTAAGATGTGAGACATATACATAGTACTTGAAAGGTGCTATTAAATATTTTAACCACCATTATATAAATTATTTCTAACATATGAAGATATAGTCGACCTAGGTTTAGTGTGATGAGAATTTCCAATTCCCTTAAACATTTAGGAGAATTAATGGGTAAACCAATTCTGATGGAGATGAGGGTCTCACAGCTTCGAGGGACAGAAAAGGTGGAGATGGGGAATGGGGGAATGAAAGATTATTCTTCTGTTTCAACTTAACTACAATGGTAATGTATAAAAGTCTGAGAAATAGGATTCTTTCATTCAGACATCAATATTTTCAAATAAAAGATTGTGCTTCTACCTATTGAGCTTCATTTATTTTAGTCAAGATTTTGCCCATTATGCTATCTGAAATATATGCTAGGTTAATAGTAAAAAAAAAAAAAAAAAAGTACATCCCCGTAACCATTTGCAATTCAAATATGAAACTTCCAACAAAACTGCAGTGCATCAACCCAGAACAAACAACTCATCAAACCCCATAAACATGGCATGATCCCAGTAATGAAAAATGCGCTTTGCAACAGCTAGTAATTAGCACGGGAATGATGGGCACATTCTAAACCTTTCTGAACATATGGGTAATTATTGAAGAGCTATGACAGCAATACATCAACAAGCCTATCCGTCTTCGCAGTTCTACGTTGTGGCTGCCTCTCAGTGGAGCTTAACATGCCATTCAGTAATTGGTGGAAACCTCATCACCCGAGAGCAATGATAGGTTTCCTCCCATAATAAGAAGGAAAATTAAAAGAATCATTACTTAAAAGTAGTATTGAGATCCCAGATAAGCACCATAAAACATTTTATGTTTCCATACTGCAGTCATTCCAACCTTTTAATTTGCTGGTGGGAATTTTCAAATTTCTGCGATAACAGGCATTTGCCTATAATTCTAGAAGTGCTGGAGTGGAGAGAAAGAAGGAAGAACTGTACAAAATACAAAATCAAATAAAGATGACTGTGAACTTCATCAAGAGCCTTACAATTGTAAACCTGTTGCCCCAGAAGTATTCAGATCCCCAAAACATAAAAATTAACATTAATACCTTGTAACATGGTAGTATCTTGAGGCCTTCCCATGGGAAGTACCAAAGCATAGCCACTATCACTACCTATTTAGAAAAGGAAAATTGGAGTACAAGAGGAGGAATACCCATTGGTCTGTTTATTAATAGTTACAATAATAATCTTATCCTGCTATCAACACTTAAATTTGTATTTATACTTAACAGCTAAGTATTTTTTTACAATGATATTGGAAGACAGAGATGAAACGGGGTACTGGAACAAGAATCTTTAAGTTTAAGTGATCAGGTTTTTGCCCCTAAAACCTCCTTTCCACAATCAGTGGAGCCTGAAAATAGCTTGCAGTTTAACTTTCATTTTAGATAGACAGAAATGATGTGAGGATGAAGTGGGATTGAAAAGAGAAGGAAAAAGTCTGGGGATAATATTCACCTTCACACAGAACAACTTCTCTTAGTCTAAGTTATATAGCAGAAGAAAAGACAGGAGTGAGCTGACATCAATCATCCTTATGGATCTTTACTCTTTATTCATTGTTCTATTGATCTCTTTCAGCATTATTTCATAGGTAGATTGCAATAAAAGTCATTTCTTATTATGTCTCCATTTTAACTCATAAAGCATACGACACAATAGTTTTTGAATGAAGGACAGGTTCCCTGAGGGAAAGAACAAAATCCTTGGTAAAAACACAGATTTATTGATCTCTCCTTCAATAATAATGATTAAAATCTAACCAAGCACTATTGCCCTAATAAATTATTCAGCTCTCTTTC
>NW_010236748.1:14323-38647 GCF_000690775.1 Eurypyga helias
ATTCCAAAGAAAGAAAAGGTCGATGACAAAATGCTGAAAATACTGTCTTCTTCATGCAGTGAGCCATGACAATGTTAAAAAAAACACTAAATAACAGCATCTTACAGACAAGAAATACTTTGGCCCAAAGCCCAGTTGACCAGCAACTGTGGTAAGAAAACAACATATGTCCTGAAAAAGAGGGGAAGAGATTTCGTCAGCACTTTCCATTTTCTAGGCAAGTTTAAGGGTACCGTTTTCCCTACTCAACCACATTTTCTCTTGCAATGGAGCAATAAGGACTGTCCCCATAGCAATAACTCTCTCTTCTGAATGAGAATACATTCCCTGTGGGTTAAGCTGGAGGCTTACAGTCATGTGTCAAGTGTCTTCATTCCACCCCAAATCTCAGGAATGTTTCACTGTCAAAGCATTTTCATCCTTGGACTACTCCTGGGATATCCAGCCCTGAGGCAGAGATTTCCAGAAAAGAACATGCTGTTCGCAGCAATAAAGCTGGCAAAGGTACAATTTGTTGTTAGCTTAAAATCTTGTCCCTTCATTTTAATTTGTTAGAACTTCCATGATGATGTTTCATTCAAAGCTCCTGATAAGATTAATGTATATTATATGTTCACAAAGGATGAAATGTAAGCTGCAGAAAGTAATCCTTCATATGCAGTATTGTTATACATAATATAAATCTGAATATTTCCTCCTTTTGAATAAGAACTTGATGAAAAATTGGGAAGACAAGCATGAAATACGTAACATTTCTAGATGGTGATGATGCATTAAAAAGAAATGTTTCATATAACCACTCTCAAATTAGCCTCTATGCCAAAACTATAGCGCGTAATTATGTATCTGGATTGCTAGGGAAACACCTGTCTATCTAAATGACACTGGCTATGGATAGGAGTGGATAGAGGTGTCAGTCATTTGAAATAAGATTAATGATTTAAACTGTAAAGATCTAACATTAACTTTCCAGAAAGGTGAAAAAAATCATACAATGAACCATTTTATTTTGAGATCATAATTCATGTAGTTTTCACTCATGGACAATGTTCAAAAGCATGCATGCTCAGTTTGACAAAATGTACAATGATTTTTTTTTTTTTTAATAAGAGTATTTTTCTTTAAAAGAAATTAAGTAGCTTTATGGAAAGAAATAGCTAGGATAATTGACAGATCAACCAGGTGGGATGATAGTTATACAAACTGCTATAGAAAAGTTTGCTATTACTGTTTTTTTGTTCTTTCAAAGCCAGTTCAAAAAGGCATAAAACTGCATCTTAAGTATTCTGAGCACTGCAATTCAAAATACACCCATGAAGAGCCACTGACTGGGAGATTCCTCAGGGACAGTGTGCAATTATCCAGAGTGAAAGGCTCGATAGCAAGATATTGACAGACTTGGACTACTGAATTTAGAAGCAACTGAGCAGGCAATCATATTGACTCTCAATAAAGTTTTCACTCAGGGCAAGATTTAATCTGTGAGAAAACCAATCTTAATGTAAAGGCATATGATTTAATTGTTTGCCCCCCAGAAAACCTCAAGGAAGAAAAAATAAAGTGAACATCCTAAGCTTGACTGAATGAGCAAAGATTCAGGGAGTGAGTCACTATCTGTTAGTCTCTCTCTCTCTCAAACACACACTTTCTCATTACATGTGTCTTTCTGCTGAACAGCTAGGCCATAGAACTGCAAATGGGACTCGGATTTCTATGCACACACTGGTCCTTCAGAGTAAATATTTTATACTTTGTATATTTTGTTTCTAAGAGAAAGAATTTAATGCACCAGGGTTTTAGAACCGTAACAAGTGGTTGCCAATGTACTCTCCATTATATTTGAAAAAATATGGCAGTCACGTGAAGTCCCTGGGAAGAAAAAAAGGAACCATCTCACTCATTTTTACAAAGGGTATAAAGCAGTACCCTGGAAATTAGTCAGCTACCAGCCTCATCTCCGTTCCAGGGAAGATCATTGATCACATCACAGAATCGCAGAAACATGGTTAGGGTTGGAAGTGACCTTAAAGACCATCTAGTCCCACCCCCCCATGGGCAGGGACACCTTCCACTAGACTAGGTTACCCCAAGCCCCATCCAGCCTGGCTTTGAACACTTCCAGGGATGGGGCATCCACAACTTCTCTGGGTAACCTCTTCCAGTGTTTCACCACCCTTTCCAGCAAGAATTTTTTCCTTCTATCTCACCTAAATGTCTCCTCTTTCAATTTAAACCCATTACCCTTTCTCCTGTCACTACAGGCCCTTGTAAAGAGTCCCCCTCCGGCTTTAGTGTCAGGTACTGGAAGGTGCTATAGGGTCTCCCTGGAGCCCTTTTTTCTCCAGGCTGAACAAGCCCAACTCTCCCAGCCTGTCCCCATAGCAGAGGTGCTCCAGCCCTCTGAGCATCTTCATGGCCTCCTCTGGACTCACTCCAGTCGGCCGATATCCCTCTGATGTTGGGAGCCCCAGGGCCGGACGCAGCACTCTGGGTGGGATCTCACGAGAGTGAAGCAGACGGGAAGAATCCCCTCCCCCGACCTTCCGGCCACAATTCTCTGGATACAGCCCAGGATACGGTTGGCTTTCTGGGGTGCCAGCATACAATGCTGTCTCATGTCCAGCTTTTCCTCCACCAGTACCCCCAAGTTCTTCTCCTCAGGGCCTCCTAGAAGCTATGCTAAGGCACATGGAGCACAAAGAGGTGATTGAAGACAGCTAGCATGGCTTCACCAAGTGCAAGTCCTACCTGACCAAACTTGTGTCCTTCTGTGGCGTGACTACAACATTGGACAAGTGAAGAGCTACAGATTTCTTCTATCTGGACTTCTGTAAGGTATGTGACACAGTCTCCCACAACATCCTTCTGTATAAATTGGACACATATGGATTTGATGCGTGTACTGTTCAGTGGATAAGGATTTGGTTGGGTGTTTACATCCAGTGGGTAGTAGTCAATGGCTCAATGTCCAGATGGAGATTGGTGAAAAGTAGTGTCCCTAAAAGGTCCATACTGGGACCAGTTCTGTTTAATATCTTCATCAATGGCATAGACAGCGAGATCAAGCGCACCCTCATCAAGTTCACAGACAACACCAAGCTGAATGCCTACCAGAGCAAAAGCCTAATTGAAAAAGAAAAAAAAAGGCAAAAAATTACTTAAATTTGAAAAGTATGATGTAAAAGATATCTTGCAGTGATGCTTTTCATGCTTAAGTTCTGTTTTATATAACTGAAGTAGAATTTTGTGAAATTAAATTCAGTGTAATCATGAAGAACAGTAACAGTACACACACAACTTCATCATCTGAAGACTTGCTTTTTCTTAACTGTCTTATTCTAAGAAATAACTCTCTATGAGAGCAAGGAACCAAAGCAGTTCAGGGTTAAAAAGTAACCTTTACTCAGTTGACTAATTTTGACAAGAAGGTCTAGAAAGATTCATTTAAGTGTTTAAGATGAAACAAAAAATTTTTAAAAGATCACCTTATCCTCTTTTTACAGTTTCGTAAAATTTGGTACGGTTATTCATTGTAGTGGTAAATTTACAGTAAAATAGAGGAAATGTTTATTGATATACTGAGAATTTGGTCAGCTTGGAGACTTTTGTCATTTAGACTGGTCAGAACTGCTGAACATGGATTGAAAATGTGGGTAGCTGAAGAGGTGTGAATGAGATTTTTATATTTTATACATTCATTAGATGTAACTTCAGACACAGACTGACTCCTAAAGCATTCAAAGAGAATGTCTGTCTTCATGAATACTCCTGCTCCTTTCCTGTCCTGCCTCATGCTCCTCATTGAGTCTTCACAGACTGATAAGAGCCAACTGCCACTACCAAAAGTCATTCATAATAACATGATTCAGGTCTTCCTAGGTGCAATACTGAATGACTGAGCTACATGCAATTGACTTAAATATTTTTAAAACATGTGCTTCTGCCCTTGACATTCCCAGATGCAACAGTGTCGAACGACCTCAGGCTTATTTGCACATTACAGGCTAGATACACCTCGGAAAAACTGTTAAAAGTGTGCCACATGTATCCCCTTCCATGCCAGAGTCTCTTCTAAAAATTTTTTTCAGAATATACTTATAGGTATTAAAAAAAATTGAGGAGGATTTAATAGTACAGCCTCTCTATCTTTCCTGCATCATAAAACTTTACAAACATATGGCCACATTTGGAATACCTGAGCATATAGAGGAGGTTTGAATGCAGATCTGTTCAGGTATGGCAGGAAGTAACTAGAAGAAAAATGTAACTTTCAGGAGAGAACACAATTAGACTTGACTGGAAAATGGGAGTCTCACTTCAAAGAAATTTTGTTAATTAATTTCATTCATTCTCTCCATTAGAGACTAGTCTTATGAGCAAAGTCATTTCAAGCTTCTTCCAAGAGAAAATGGCCACTTCCAAAACTTTCTAAATCTAGAAAGTTCCAAAGTGGGCTTCAAATGCCATTTATCTGAAATCTGTGTTATTCTATTTTATGCAGTTGTTCAAAATATATTGAAGTGTCAATTTTTGAAATGAAATATTTTGATTTGATCCTTTTATTTTCCTTCATGTTTAGATTCCTGGTGATTTTTAAGATTGAAATCATGAAAATTCTTAAAGCATGAGAAAACTTTATCCTAACAATAAGTTAGGATAGTTTAGAAAACTCATGACTCTCTCTTGAACAGTGCAGTTGTCCCAAGAGTAATGGTTACCTCCAACACCATTTTTATTCTCGATGCAATCCTAATTTTCTGGAATATACTTTCAACTGCATGTTCATACCATATATTGACCCAGAGAATGACCAGTTAGAGGTATTGCTTTCCCTTTATGCACATACATAACCTCTTTTCATATAATCACAAATTAAATATTAACAGCATTTACCTTAGGGAGCCAACATCAACATGTAAGCAAATTTAAATCTTAGAAACTAATAGTGGCTTTAATAGAAATAATCAGTCTTGTTTAACATTAGTTATGACCTGCAATTTGGAATTCAGAATAATAATCTGGTTTGGTGTTGGTGTTGGTGTTGGGTGTTGTGTTTTGGTTTTTTGGGGGGTTTTGGGTTTGTGTTTTGGTTTGGTTTTGTTTTTGGGTTTTTTTTTTTTTTTTTTTTTGTGGCACAGTTCTTCATTGTTTACAAATATTTGCTGTAATTGTTTCTATTTTTACAAGGACTAATGAGAAAATAAATAAAATAAAATGGAACTGTACAGTTACAAATGATGACACAACAGTCAAAGTAATAAAGAATAAAGCCTGTGGGATCTTTAAAAGACTAATTGAACTTGCCCATCCAATCAGAACTTTCACAAGAAAACTTTCACACCTGGTCTAGTGCAAGGTGTCCCTGCCCATGGCAGGGGGGTTGGAATTAGATGATCTTTAAGGTCTCTTCCAACCCTAACCATTCTATGATTCTATGATTCTATAAGAAATACTGTTTCTGTTCATTTTCTGTGTAAAGTTCACTTGACTGATAATTTAATCATTGGCAAACCCAGTTCGTTTTTAATTCAGCATCTTAGTTTCATGCCACATTACTTGGTTTCTCTGTGATTTGTGTATTACAAGTAAAATTGTGGCTTTTCCATCTGGATAGAAGTAGAAAGATTTAGGGATATATGTTTTACACTGGAGAGATGGGGTGTGGGTTTGTTTGCTTTTTGCATGCATGTAAGATTTTACTGTTTGAGCTGTGGTTATTCAAACAGAATTTCAGCATTGATATTTGGCTACGCCCAATACTCCAGAGCAATCAATTAGTGTGGAAGATCATTAACACTGAGATATCCCTGCATGGCAAGCCTTGAAATCTTTTCCTGGAATGCATAATGCCAATCATTTATTTTCACTTTCTTCCAGCTGAGATTAGGATAGTTAGCATGAAGTGAAATCAGAAGGTCAGCTTCTGTTAGTTGTAAGCCTGGAAGCAGCTCTCCCATCACAAACACTGCAGGATGTTATCTTAATCTTTAGCAATTAGTCATCAGATAATATACACATAATTTGTATAGTGTCTGTCACACTGTGACCCTTTTCTCAAAGAAAAAATTCACATGCTATTGGCCCTGGCTTCTTGAGCCCTCAGGAATTTGGCTAGTTTCCATGGCCAACACAGAAGGTGACAGGTACTGTGTAAGATTTTTGGTTTTTTCTAATATGGCAGTAAATTTACCTCACACTCCCTCCAGTATGCCACACTCAGAAAATGTGCGTTGTTTGGCTAATATTGGCTGCCTTTATGTTCTCCCATTTCAAAACCCTAGACATCACTGTGCTGCAGGCTATAACTGTTCTTACTGCATGTTCAGTGAGATGCCTTTAACCCTCTCTTTTTATAGATGGTCATTAGAGTTTAGAGGTTTTAGTGAAAAATGAACAAATGTACCAACCTTTTTGGGTTACCAACTGACACTTACATATTTATTTTTTCAGCAAATGTAGAAGTTATGCAGTATAACTTCTGTTCAGAGAACTAATCCAACCACCTCTAGATGCAGCTGTGAATACCTCACCAATAGAGACACAGAATAACATGCTGTGAGCCTGGAAAAGGAAAACTGTCCTTGTAATAGCAAACAGATTGGATTAAAAAATTTATCAGTAACCCATGGACAATTTACTTCAGTTAGGACCAGAAACTGTCTTTTTAGATTGTAATGTCTCCTTCTACTCTTCTTTCTTTCATTCACTATATCTTTTAACCTCTGGATGGAAAAAAATGGGATTTTTTAAAGAATAGGCTTGTCTGATCACCTCAGATCATCTACAGAGCAGACATAGTCTGTAAACCAAGCAATGCTTGGACAGGGCAGAAGAAAGAGGAAAAATTGTTACCTCACGATCCAAACACCCAATGGATCTGAAAAGACCACTCAGTTACCCATCCAATTTAGAAAGAGTTTTCAAATCCTCACATATCAACTCTATGCCTGTGAAAACTTCCCAGATGAGATGTTAACATGACTGTCCTTAGACCTTTTTCATCACAGCATGGGCCAAACCGAATCACTTCACATTTGTGAGGAGGTAATGTCGTATGCACAGACTGTAACAAGAGGTAAGCAGATATATGGTAAACTATTAGGAGTTTTAGGACACAGTTACTTGAGCATGTCTCTGAGTTGGTTGCACAAGAAATCTTAAGTATTGCACATCTTTGCTTTGGAGCATTTAGTGTTTTTCTTAATTGACAAAAATATATATTGTATATACACGCACTTACTCATTTTATTATTGCTGATCAAATGACAACACTTATAAGAAGCAAAACAAATCAAATGCAATTTGAGAACTCATCTATTTCTAATCCACTCAAACTAAATTGGTCTGTTGAGAATTGCAGTGATCGTATGCATAATTAGCATTGTGATTGTTATATTTGTTTCTTTATGAGACTTTAATGTGTTATTTGTTTCACCCCCTCTTTTTCATTCTCTCTTGATATTTTAATATGAATTATTTAGTCAAAAATACTTTAGTGAATCTGTGAGACTAAATGAATTGTAAACTATCCACCCACATTGTTCCTTTGTCTGTATTATTAGCTATGACTATTCATTAATACAGATTGTTTCTCTGAAAGAGAATGACTGATGTTGCAGTAGTGTCTGTAGACACTGAAAAGGTTTTAGTGCATTATAGAAGGTGGATCCAGCCCTAGACGAACTTCTAATAAGAAGTAGAAAGCCAGGGTATTTGAATTAATTGTGTACGTCACACAAGATTCTCACCAGCAACATTCTTTATTTTTCTTTCAGAGATTCTGAGGTTAGCATCATTTCAGTCAGGAAGAATTTGGATTGCTTATCCTCTTGACTTGCTACAAAACACCTAGTACATGATGTGAAAAGTCTTTACTTCACCCAAACATCCTTCCATAGTTCAAAAGTTAAGTGATTTTTCTTGCTCATTTTGCAAAGTTTATTATAGGATGATATTGTACAAGTGTACAACATTCAGAAAAGTGTGAGAATATGAAAACAGTTCTAGTGGAATTAGTTTCTAAGAGAGGCAAAAGACTGATTTTGCACTGTGAAGCCCACATATTCATTACTGTCTCTGTTCTGGAATATAGTTGAAGCATAAGGATGTGCAAGTGAAAAATTAACACAAATGTTTACTCAGTCATGTATTTTTTTTCGTGCTGAATGATCTTTTCTGGCTACTATTACTTCAATGTAGAAACGGTTTTAAGTTTGAGCTCAATTACAAGACTGATTTCAGGTTCCATTTCACAGATCTCTCTACTTTCACAGCTAAATCTATCTGTAGAAAGACAGGAAAAAATGTCACCTTTGACTTTCAGCACATTCTTACACCTTATCAAGTGAGATAAAATTTGGGCGTAAATTCATATGCTGTCCAGTGATGCTCCTTTTCAGAGAAAAAAACTACTGAGAAGGAGTGGATTGCAGAGACTTGAGTTCTGGCCACTTCTGAAAGCTCAGACATTTCAAATGCAAGAAGTGAAATGCTTGTTCTTTGTTGAAAATTTGTCACAATTCTTTTAAATATGTGAAAGTACCTGAAGAATTTGTTTTCTCCCACAAACGTAAGTAAATGATGCAGTCTGCATTGGACTTTAATTACTTTATTCTACCTCAACAAGATTATGAGCTGACAGGAAAATTTGAAAGCTTATAATTAATCTTTTTATCCTTCTTCCCAAGTTTTTTAAGATTTATGACATTACATTTCATTATGACTTTTTCAATACTAGAAGACTGAAAGTCTATGAACTATAGATGTCTCTTCAGTACCAACACTTACAAATTAATTTTTGGTGGGTATTATAAAAATATCAAAATGAAGGGTTTCTGTTGAATAATATATAAAAAAAAAGAGAGAGAGAGAGAGAGAATTAACAACATGAAGAAAAAATTCCCACATTTTTCACAAGTTCACATTGTATTTTAAAAATACAAATGCTCTGTTGCACCACTAAATTCTGGCTACACAAGGACCACCAATAGTTCCACAGGGCAATATGGAACAGCAGCAGTAATAAAGCTACATTTTTTGGTTCAGAAGAGGAGATGCACCTTTCAGACTCACACAGAAGAAAACAGAACTGACCAAATGCATAAATAATAAAATTCAGCTTCCCTGAAAAAAAAAAAAAGGTAAAACTCCAGTAAGCAACAATAAAACAAATGGCTCTTTGTCAAAGGCAAAGCAAGACATAGAGGTTGATTGAAGAATGTATTAATAAAACCCTGAAAAGCAAATATAATTATAAACTAAGATTCCTAATTCAAACAGAATTTTTATCCTAAAAGAGCACAAAGACTGTGCAGGAACTTGGCATTTTGTCTTTGTAGGAGCTGTTCATATCTTACAGTCAAAGCAAGCAACACAAAAACTTAGGAGAGGAAGTCAAGAGGGTTTGAGCTGTGCTACAGTCAGTCCTGCCAAGGCCCATGCACAGCTCATTCAGCTCCTTTTCACTTCCACAGACAAGCTCTGATGCTTCCAGTCACTACTCCAAATGTTTGTTTGTTTGTTTTTTTCCCCCCACATGATCACATAAATAGTAATATTCACAAGACTTCAGTTTAATAAACCAAACATTCACAGCACTGAAGCCTAAAACAGATTTCACTGAGGATGCTGTGACAGGGTCTCATAAAATCTCATGTATAGTAAGAGTTTTGCAATGGTTTGAGAAATATTCTTTGTTCTGCTATTGACCCTGAAAGTTATTCTAGCTCCTCAGTATCTGCAGTAACTGTACCATGTGTGGAGCTTCCCTTCATACAGAAAAAATCTTAATATAATGGATTTAAACTGAAAGAGGGTATATTGAGATTGGATATAAGGAAAAAAATCTTCATGGTGAGGGTGGTGAAACACTGGTACAGGTTGCCCAGAGAAGCT
Source organism: Eurypyga helias (assembly GCF_000690775.1). Taxonomy (NCBI): domain Eukaryota; kingdom Metazoa; phylum Chordata; class Aves; order Eurypygiformes; family Eurypygidae; genus Eurypyga; species Eurypyga helias. The sequence continues at coordinate 24,218 of NW_010236748.1, forward strand.
GTGGATGCCCCGTCCCTGGAAGTGTTCAAGGCCAGGTTGGATGGGGCTTGGAGCAACCTGGTCTAGTGGAAGGTGTCCCTGCCCATGGCAGGGGGGTTGGAATGAGATGGTCTTTAAGGTCCCTTCCAACTCAAACCATTCTATTATTGTATGATTCAATGATAATGGACATCATTCTGACATCCATTCCTATTTGCAGTAATTATTCTTAGAACGGGTTTTGACCATTTTATCTTAGTTTATGTCAATTTTTTATGATGCAGATAGAAGTGCTATTTGTTAAACTCAAAATATTGGAAAGCCCACTTATACTTCTCAATCCCACACCTACAGAAAGATTTAGTTCTACAAGCTTTTGCTCATGTAAATGCTCATAGCATCTTTATCATAATCAAATATTGGACTAAGGTCTCCAAGGAAGAAAGCAGAGCCTCTTCAGTTTAACTGATGTCATAAATGTCCAGACTCACAGAAGGAGAGCTAAAGCAATGCCAAAACCTCGAGCAATTATTGTCCGCTGCCTTGTGGAATCCATTGGCAAGCTGAGTGAGGATGAGCCAAATCCAAATGCTTCGGAGATGACATGCTCTGTCATCTCTGCATTCATAAACATCAGTTTTCCTTTGGAGACAGGAATATAAACCAGCCCTTCCTTACAGATCATATCTATCTGGAGGTTAAGAAGGTAGCCATTTCTCCTAAGCTGGTAGTCAGCGGGTCACTGAGGTTGCATGTCTAATGCACATCTATTAGCTAGCTTTTTCTCCCTTCCCTAGACAGCATCTACAGGTTTTTGTTTTGCAAGTAGTAAATATTACATGAGAGACAGAAAAATTGAGTAATCCAGGAAATATTGAATATTCATATTTTTATATTAAGTATTTAATGAACCTGAACTGATGTCTAGATCTCTTTTTTCCTATTTGTTTTAACTAAAAGGCTACAGAACTAGCTACACTGCAACATTTTCTCTCTTCCTAGATATGAGTATTTACTGCTTCTCCCAGACAATGTTTTCATTTGGAAGGAATGAGCAATCCAAATGTCAGAATACTGATTAAAGCATTAACCTGGCTGATAGCAGAAACAAACACAAATAGCTCAGGTGGAACTAAGAACTGATTCACCAGAGTCTGAGGTGAATTACCAATCTCTAGGTCACTGGAAGATGGATGAGAGAAAGTCTGTGATTGTGGTTTACCAGAGTTCAGTCCAGAAGACACACCATGATGCCAAATGGTTTGCATCCTCCAGGTACAACATCTGAAGAAACATCTACACTATGAATGCCCAGAGAACATCAACCACACTTCTCTGGCAAGCATTGAAATCTCAGGGCATTCCCAAAACAGACCCGTAAATAGCTGGTAAAGGTATATCTCCCTGGAGACACTGCCTGCTTCCAGCTTTAGAGCCAAATTTTTTTCTTTGTCATCCATAGGTACAGGTAGGTAAGATGCTGCCATTTTTCATTATGTAGTGCTAACATTCTCCATTTATGTAGCCAATAGCAGAGTCTGAGCACCAAGGTGGAAGGATACACCTTGGCTGGACCAGACGCTAGGTTCAGCATGGGTCCCCCACGAAGCAGAGATGTTTGGCTGATGATTCCTGCCTTAATTATATATAAAACTATATATGAAACTGTTTGACTCCATGGCTATATGAGGAGTTCCAATAACCTTTATGTAGCTGCTTACAAGAGTAAGAATTAAAGCCCTGAACTAATTTTCAAACCCATTCTCTATCTTCCCCAAAACACCTTGAATTAAAACTGCAGAACGTTGGACACCTGTTCACCCTGAAATGTAGATCACAGCTACCAAATTCAATGGGAAGATTCTTACTGATTTCAACTATTCACTTTGGACTGCAAGGTTCTTTGAGCAGTTCTGCTTCTAATATATTCATTACAGTAACTTCAAAAGAGTCTTAATCACAATTATCAATTTTTCTTAATAATATTTTTCTTTTGATGAAAAACAAAAGCCTGCATGAAGTACAAGATAAACGTTCTTGGAACTGTATTATCTTTGGATATTACCACTAATTTGAATCAGACAGCAAGAGACATTTACATTTCTCTATCACTGATATGTTCCATTCACTTGAAAAACTTTTGTTTACTTAAAAAAAAAAAAAAAAGAAAGAATTACCAGCATTAATTGTCACAAGTTTGATCCTGGGTTTATTAAATCACATATTCCTTAATAATTTGAATTAGAGGAGGTACAGCAGTAAGTATGCCTTCTGACTCTAATGACAAATAACAAGGTGTTTCCTCTTAACTCAATGAATATGAATAAGCATTTAAAGGATTACTAAAGTGTCTTTTTAAAATCATTACTCTGATTAGCATACCATTAGTTCACACACAACTTGAAAAATAAAATAAGCATAAATGCTAAGTCAAAAGAAAAGACTACATTTCTGAATAATAATGAAAGACACATTCGACAGATGTTGCAGCCAGCTTTATTTGCTAGATGCATAGATTATAAAACTCAGATGGCCTTAGCTACTTTGTCTGCAATAGTCTTTTGTCATGCAAAAAAATTCACTCCTAAAATCCTTATGCATATCAGAAATAAAATTTTATAGCTTTTAAGTCTGAAGATTTTTTTTGGTGAAAAATCTTGGTGATTGTGATGGTCTTTTTATTATATGAGGTGAACAATACTTAGTGTAACAACACACTAATCTCCAACTGAAAGCTACATGTACGGTTATAATAGAGATCAAGGATAGTTTGTTTTGTGTAAAACCAAATTTCAGTAGTAAAATAGGTGTTAGAAAGAAGGTGAAATGAATGGTTGTGGAGATAAAATTAGTATCATCAAAATGTAGTTCACTTGGTTGAAAAAATGTAGTCCCAGTTAGTTTCCCTTCTTCAGAAAACTGAAAATCACGCATGCAGATTGTTTACTATCTTTTCCAGAACTAAATGCCTGCTTTAAGCAATGTATGATTTATTGTGCATTTAAAAAGAAAAACTATGAACCACTAGAGATTAGTTCAGGGTCTGTTGAACATAGGGGTGAAACAATGCTTTCAATAGGAACAGGGATTTATTTCTTTGAAATACACTTTTTGCTCTTGGTGAAATTTGAAGACTATTTTTCTATTCCTGACTAATGAATTACCCTTTTTTAATTTTGTCAACAGATCAACTTAATAATAGGCTCAACAGTTTGCCAACCAAGGTGGTGGTTCAACAAAGTCTGTTAAATGGTGCTCAACTTGGAACGTCTACATAATAAGAGCCTTAAGGATCATTTTATGAGAAAATAAATTGGGTAAGTAAGAAAGAGAGTATGAAATTTTGCATGAAAGCAGAGAAGGTTGAATTTTCTCTCTCCGGGGAAATGATGAGCATGTGCCTAAGATATATAAACAGGGACAGTCTCATATTTGCTTTGGATGAACCTAGAGGAAGTAATGCCAAGAGAAACAGTCAAGTATGTCCTTTGCATTGTTTTTGCTGGATTATGAAAGTATTAATGTGCTAAGATTCTTACACCTGTTCTCAGGACCTTTATTTCCAGTCAGTATGATTTATTTTACAGAACCACAGGTGTTGGGAGAGATTCCCAGAGGTCATTTAGTCTAACTTCATGTCCAAAAAGTCCACTTAGGGCAAATTGCTCGGGACCTTATCCACTCTCACTCAGGATATCTTCACGAAGGAGATGCCAAAGCCTTAGTCATATGAGAGAATATTTTTGAGCCTGAAAGATGGGATTCACTTTATCTCACATACACATGAGCTAGTTAATGAAGACCGATAACCATTACACAGGAGTGACAATTCTAGCATTTAATTCTTTTTATTTTAAGAAAAATAATGCTCAGGATTTGCTCCCTCTTCAATCACCATAAATACATCCAGGGTTACTGATTCAGATAAAAGGGATATACCATAAAAATTTAAAGTCAGGTCAGAGGAGTCTTATGTGAATAGATGTAAATAAAAAATATTAACTCTAGATTTTCCTAGGAATGCAAAAGTAAAGTTTTAATGAAAATCACTTTGCTAAGATTACCATCACTTTCTAAATCTGGAGGAAACATTTTCATCGATACTGCAATGAAAGAATCACAGTAATTCCCAAACTTACTCCACCTACTTTAACAAACATAAAGCTGACGATGATATTGCACTCTCCCTAGGGTAACAATCAACTCTGATGATGAATTAATCACAGAAGCTCATATAAAATAACTGCGGAGGAGATCCAGTTATGTTTGAACACCTAGTCATTGCAGGGTTCATGTTCATTATCAATTTCTTAGTGCCCTGACTGCTGCAGTTTACCCATGTGTTGACTACCTGGGTTTCCACTGCTCTCCTCAGGAAACAGCATTGAAAAGATTTTCTTTTGAACAAAGGTCTTCTCTCTTTTCTTCCAACTACAACATTCATATAATTTTTTTTTTTTTTTTTTTTTTTTTTTTTTGCTTATAGTTCATTGTCAAAATAATGTATTTTAAGGTGGTGGAAAAAATACTGGTAAATACCCTTCTCCTGAGGGTTGATACATGTTCCTGTACAGTTAATGATGAAAATCCTATTGACCTCCATCATCAAAATTAAATGTTTAGTCATAAACTAGTTTTTTAATTACTCCTCATTATTCAGTCATTTCAACCCTTTAATCATGAACTGTTTCCAGCCCCTTCCATGAACAGCTGCCAACTTGATTAAGGTTTCTTTTTATTGTTTGGTTCACCCCTGGTTATTGACAGGAACAGTCTATACAGAGGCAAAGTACTACTCAGAGAAACCTGATCAAGGACATGACTCCTCCTTACACGCAGCTCTCAATCATGTCTTCTGTAGTGTCACACTACAAGCTTTTGCTCAATCTAATTTATTGCTGATGCCTTTTGGTCTCCCTTGGCAGTACTGTGGCATCTAGATTTCTTTCTGCCTCTTATGTATCTTAGGGCTTTTTTTTTTGACAGACTATTAATATCCGTTTTTTCCAAACTAAATGCACCTATTTATAAGACAGCTAAGGAGTTGCCCACTTGAACACAGAACTCACCTAAGCATGAACTTCAAGCAATTGCCACCACACTGTTCACATATGCTGATCAAAGTTTAATAAAATTTACCATGTTTCAGCCTTTCTGGACACTTTTAGGGCTGGAGTAAATTGCATTTAGGATTCTGTCATGGGTTTGCAAGGAAGGAAAATACCTGATTTACTATTTTCATTCATCTATTTCTTGTCATGATGTTACCACATTATCTGCCCAGGGTTCATATGATTTAAAAGTTAGAAACACAAGCCAGAATTACACTTAGAGACTTAGGAGTCTGCTAAAGTTTTATTTTCTCACTGGCACACATTCTATTTTTCACTGTCTGATGGCATTTTCTAATTAATGTCTTTTTTTTTTAATTAGCTTGTTGGAAAAGAAGTCAATCTTAATTTACTGGAATTTTCTCCTTTTCATTTTGCATTGGTGGCCTACTGTCCTTCCTATCCCATCCTTCAAAATGTCAATGAACATGTCCTAATAACAGTAAAAATGGGACTGTTCTAATATTAAGAATTTTTATCCTAAACATAAAGACTCGTGTCTCCCTGAAATGGCAGTGCCTTATCCATAGACAGTGAACCTACCTAACAGGTTGGTGCAGCAATTGAAGAATATCATATCTAATTGAAACCACAGGTGAAATATAGATCAGCAAAATGTAATTATCTGAACCAAAGCTCTTCCAGGACACCTAGGTATCTCCTGCTCCTATGGAAGCTGGCATGGGATCATTAGTGACCACATGTAATCAGAACCTTATTTTCCATCTCCTCTGAAAGACATCACCTCCAGCAGTACAATAGCCAACACACATGCTGGGGCACAAATTGAGAGACAGTCTATTAATGGAAATGTTGACAGTACCTCTCATAGCACCTTGCTGTTTGTTTGGTGCCTCTTCCAGCACGACCCCGATTATGTGGCTGCAGTTAAATAATTTATGTTCTATATTGCATGTCTGGGCCTGTGCCTGCAGCAGATGCTGGCTGTTCTCTTAAAATAGCACCTCTTTCTTAAACCCATTCCCTCTGCTTTTTGAGTTTCCTGTCCTGCAGTAAGTAAAATAGGAATGTGAAAGAACCTGAAATGAACTCTGGTCATGTAAAGACATTTGGTAAATTATTCTGCCATTATAAAAATATTGCCAAAATTTCATGGTCTTGCTAGAACATAATCACTCATTTCAAAGCTGTCTTTAATCAATAGATAATCCATATTCCCACTCCTCTAATAGATTCCACATCCACTGGCCATCAAGTAGTTAAACATAAAAATTAAGGTTAGATTATTTCAGTCATCATAGCCCTGTGAATTCCTGATTTCAGGCTATGTCTGTACCAGGCACCCAGTTACTTGACAAATCATACGCTCCACAGTGTGGTGTTAAATTAGAGCTATTCAGGCTATTAGTTATTCGCACTGGGTGAGAAAGAGGAACATTTAAAAAAAAAAAAAAAAGTCCATGCAATCCCCAAGGCAGGTTGGAAGGATTGAATGAAATACATATTTTTTCCTTACACACTCCTGTGCTCCTGTGAATTTGATGCAGTTGTCAAACAGTGTCACTTTGACACAAGGCAGCACCAGATAATCAGATTACAATGAAAAACAATAAAAAAGGGAATTGAGCTGGGTCATTCTTGACCCACACTGTCATTCAGCTGGGGATCTTTCAAAGCTATCTGATGATAGTGCAGCCAGAGGGCGATGTCCTTGAATAACTCAGCAGCTGCATGAGATAAAAGTTAGCTCTGTTTTCCTTCCATTGCTGTATTTTCCATGCAAATCTTATGACTGCTGCATATTTGTCCTTCTCTGCCACTTACCTTTTTTTTAGCCTTGAAGAGAAGGAAAACTCTAGATGTGAAAGTTCAAAAACCATTCTTATCACTGGGAAATCACAAGAGGGTTTCATTTGCCTTAATGGCATTAGCCTTTAGGTTATTGTGCAAAATTCAAGATACCTTTGCTAACTCTGGACTTGAAAAGGGATGTATTTTTCTCTCAGTAGTACAAAGAATTACTACCTCATTGCATATGCAACCAAGGTGGGGTATTTTCCATTTTTTTAAGAATGGAACTTTAGTTCTTTTTAAGATATCATATAAACCTCATTTCCAATGGTGGGATTTTTCAAGTAGTTTTTCTTGGAGCCTCACACCTCCCACAAGCAATATGTCTGAAAACTAACATCCAGCTATCTACACAAAACCCCACTCTGGTCCTACTTTCAACTGCCTGTGTGAAAGTCATCCTTATATCTAATATTTTTACACAGTCAAGCACCCAACTCTCCATCCACAAAGCACAGGCAAGTTGAAATCCCTGCTACTGCACACATACAGAAACCCAGCAGCATTTATCCAGGAAGCGTCAAGGTGGTGTCCCCGTGGCAATGTCCTTACAGCATGGTGGTTTCTTCTGTCCCACACCTGAGTGTCTCAGAACTGCTTGTTTTCACCTCAGGTTGAAATTGCCTAAAGCAATTTGGGATGATCCTTGGATTTCCAAGCCAACAATTTGTAAAAAAAAGGCTAAACTTGCAAAGCTTTGAATGATCTAGGGTCACAGGACTGAAAGAAAAGACAGAAAAGGAACCCAAAACCATAACCCAAAAAGAATATGTAATGTATTCCCCAGACAACACTGACTTTTTCCCTCTGGTCTATGATCTTAAGGCTTTCTTTTTATAGTCTAAACTAGTTAAATCAATAGTGTTCTCCTCTGACCTATTATAATTCATTAATAAAAAATTATATATTTTTTTAATTATTCTCCCTTCCATAATGTTTACCCTTTTCTTGGTCACGTTAACATTCATTGCAATTGTTTAACATCCTTACATCTAGGTGGCTGGCAAGGCATGACAAGTGTCCTGCTTCTACACATCTTTTATTCCATTCATATAGATTTTCACTGCTGATTCCATAACCATTGTCTCTGCTTTTTGTGACAAGAGTTTATTGACCATGACTCCATTAGTAATGCATAATATTTCCCCACATAGGCACTTAACTCCTAGCTATGTCAACAGAAAGAATATAAAACTTAGATCTAAACCTCTGTGTCTTGCTAATCACACAGCTGAATAGACAATCTGAGTGGCTGTTGCATCAAATCCTTACTTCCTAGGTTTACAGATAGGCATATCCAATTTTTGCACGTGCTACAGCTGACAGATGGTTTTCAGAAGGAAAATATTGTTTGGAAAATAGTTTTAATTTTCTCATCAATACTTTAGTAAGATTTTTGCTTGAATAATATATGTTTGCTTGTTTCCTTCTTAATTACTGTTTCTAGATCCTTCTGGCAGTTACAGAGGTTAAATTTTGCTGGCAAGGACCACTTCCAAGTTCCACAGTTTCCTACCTAATTTTCTTGTGGACTTCACAAAGGCAGCTCTTCCATGAATAGCATACCTGGGAGATGCTTCAGGTGGGCTTTTTCTATATAAAGATTGCTGAAGAATAAAATGTTGGATACACTGAGAGGGATTTAGAAGCCTTTGGAGAGCCTTAACAGTATTTTAACTCTTGTTAAAATTGGAATCCAATAAAATTTTTCAGGAGTTAGTTATTTGGTCAAGCGTCACAAATTTCCAATTTTCCCTTTCTCAGCTTATTTAATGAGGATACCTTTATACATAACTAATGACTGACAGTTGGATTAATTTAAGAATACAATGCAAACTGTTCATCATTAGAGACTGGCTTTCATTCTTGGAGAGATGTCAGTCATATTGGGACACAGCCAGGCCTTGCGTATGAAGTCATGCCCTATGCTCAGCAAGCATCCTAACAAAGGGACAGCTTCTGGCCAACTTCAGACCCTCGCAGAGGTACTTATAAAATTTGGTGCCGGATAGAAGAGTAACTATCCAGAGGGTCCTTGACAGGCTTGAAGGGTGGGCCCATGTGAAACTCACCAAGTTCAACAATGCCAAGTGCAATGTTCATCACCCGGGATAGCAGAATTTCCATTATCAACACAGACTGGGAGATGAAAGTGTCAAGAAAAGCCCTGTGGAGAAAGATTTGGGGATACTGGTGGATGAAAAATTGGGCATGAGCTGGTAATGTGTGCTGGCAGCCCAGAAAGCCAATTGTATCATGGTCTGCATCAAAGGAAGTGTGGCCAGCAGGTCGGGGGAGGTGATTGTACAGTCCTACTCTGCTCTCATGAGACTACCTGGAATACTGTATTCAGTTCTGGGGCTCCCAGTACAAGAAAGAAGTGGACCTGTCAGAGGAGGTTCAGAAGAGGGACACAAAAATTATCAGAGGCTTGGAGCATCTCTTCTGTGAGGAAAGGCTGAGACAGTTATGGGTTTTCAGCCTGAAGAAAATAAGGTTCTAGAGAGACATTCTTGTGGCCTTTCAATATATAAAGGGGCTTATAAGAAAGATGGAAGGAAACATTTACCAAGGCCTATAGTGACATGACAAGGGGCACAAGTTTTAAATTGAATATACGTTAGATTCGACATAGGAAAGACATTTTTTATGGTGAGAGTGATGAGGTAATGAAAAATGTTGCCCAGAGAAGCTGTGGATGCCCCATCCCTGGAAGTGTTCAAGGCCAGGCTGGATGAGGCTTGGAGCAACCTGGTCTAGTGGAAGGTGTCCCATGGCAGAGGGGTTGGAACTAGATGGTCTTTAAGGTCCCTTCAGATCCAAACCATTCTAAAATTCTGTGGTTCTATCACTAGTCTCACTAACTAGTCTAAAAGCTTCTGCAGTTGATAAGATTTATTCATTTTCTCATCTAGTCACCAAACACACAATATAACTTCTTTCTCTTTTAGTGTTTGGTTGTTCTCGTCAGAATTACTTCATCCTAGCCCTAGTTACCAAATATCTTTGTGCTTTTGTTTTTTCAGCCATTTTCCACTGCCCACTCTAAGGAGCTCAAATGACCTCTTTTACTCCTTCCTGTTATTTGCTGATACACAGTGAAGGTTTGAATGCAATTAATTTTTTATTGTCATTCATCTGCAAGTAATATATTCACAGATTCACAGAGAATGGTAGGGGTTGGAAGGGACCTCTAAAGATCATCTAGTCCAACCCCACTGCCAGAGCAGGATCACCTAGAGTAGATCACACAGCAATAAGTCCAGGCAGCTTTTGAAAGTCTCCAGAGAAGGAGACTTCACCACCTCTCTAGGCAGCCTATTCCAGTGCTCTGTTACTTTTCAGTCATATTTTAAAGTATTTTTCCTACTGTTTTCTACCACATAAACATCAGTCCTAGCACTTGCACACCTGAAAACTGCTACCGATTTATCATAGAATCATGGAATTGTTTGGGTTGGAAGGGACCTTAAAGATCATCTAGTTCCAAACCCCCTGCCATGGGCAGGGACAACTTCCACTAGATCAGGTTGCTCAAAACCTCATCCAGCCTGGCCTTGAACACTCCCAGGGATGGGGCATCACAACATCTCTGGGCAACCTGTTCCAGTGCCTCACCACCCTCTCCGTGATGAGTTTCTACTCGATATCTAATCTAAACCTCCCTGCTTTCAATTTAAACCCATTACCCCTTGTTTTGTTGCTACAGGATCTTGTAAAAAGTCCCCAGCTTCCTTGGAGGCCCCCTTCAGGTACTGGAAGGCTGCAATAAGGTCTCCCTGGAGCCTCTTCTCCAGGCTGAACAACCCAAATTCTCGCAGCCTTTCATCACAGGAAAGGTGTTCCAGCCCTCTGAGCATCTTCGTAGTCTCCTCTGCACTCACTCCAACTGGTCTATATCCTTCCGATGTTGTGGGTTCCACAGCTGGACACAGCACTCCAGGTGGGGTCTCACAAGAGCAGACTAGAGGGGCAGAATCCCCTCCCTCGACCTGCTGGCCACACTTCTGATACAGCCCAGGATACGGTTGGCTTTCTGGGCTGCCAGCACACACTGCCAGCTCATGTTCAGCTTTTCTTCTACCCGTACCCCAAGTCCTTCTCCTCAGGGCTGCTTTCTATCCACTCTCCACCCAGTCTCTATAATGAAAAAGGGGAGTAATTTCATGTTTTGTGGTGCTTTAATATCTTGTCTTCTTTCTCTTGTAAATTGGTTCAGGAAAAATTCAAAATAAATTAATGCACAAACCGATTCATACACATTCAAAAAGAAATTCAGGCAAGTGTAAAGTGAAATGAATTCCATGTGGCAGAATTATATGATGGTTGACCTAATAGATTTTAGTCTTTCGTAGGAAGCTTTTGTGTTTTATTATGCAAATCTACAGGAACATGAATTGTTGACCAAATAGACTCTTTGAAGCTGCTATCAAGTCAATGAGTACTTAGGAACTCTTCACCATGCACATGATTGATGAAGTAGACAGTAAGAGCTTCTTTGAAAAACTATTGTCTATTGTGCCAGGGAATCTTGGTGCTCATACATGCATGATATCTTTTCATTTGCTCATAAATTCATATGCTATAATTTGTTATAAATTTGTTTTTCTATTCAATAGTCTAATAACTAATCCACTTTCATCTGTTTCTTGTAAACTATCAACAGAGGAATGCTTCATACAACTCCATTTAAAAAAAATACCCTCAGAAATAATGACAACTCATTTTTTTCACAGCATAATCAAGAAATTTTAAAGTATGTACTCCAAGAGGTCTGGAGATGATTAGATGATAAGTGTTATACTTCATCACAAATTATCCAAGTATACTCATAGTATTCAGCATGCTACGTCAGAGGTGTCAAAGGCATTAATTTTTTCTCATGTAGCATCCTGAAAGGTTTTTGTTTATTTGTTCTTTGCTGCATGCAGTGTTAACTTGTGTTAAGAAGAAGGCCTTGCCATCACACTGTGACCATGCAGCAAAGGACTGTTTGCTTTCTATTAGTTGCTTCACTCTGGGCCATACAGAAGGACTGAAGAGAAGAACCTTCATAAAGACATCAGAAGATGCCAGGTGGGGGAGGATCTCTGGAAGGAAAAGTTGGAAAAATATTGTAAGGAAGAAGGTGATAGTATGGACAGAGATCAAGAGATCATGACAGGGCTACGCATCAGGTGGGCTAAAAAGTAAAAGGTTCTTCCTAAAGAAGAATTAAGAATTCCTTAAATAAGAATTAAGAATTCCCTTTGTAAAGGGAATTAAGAATTTATTGCATGAGTATGAGCCCCAGAAAGCTGTTGGTTTGAGAACAACATGAAGAGAACAACCCACTTTTCATCATTTGTGCATGACCACAAATTCAAATGCAAGAAACTGCTTAAATGTATGACAAAACTTTTCATTTAATTATTTATTTATTATAAGGGTTATTGGCCATTAGAACAGATTTCCCAGCAAGATTGTGGATTCTCTATCTCTGGAGCCAAAGCAAGCCTGACTGCACATTGGCCTGGGCAACTCGCTCTAGCTGAGCATGCTTTTAGCATGGGTTTGGACTGGGTGATCTCCAGAGGTGCCCTCCACCCTCAAGTATTCTGTGATTAGCAAGACAAATTGTTTTCCCTTGAATATTATGCAGCCTCTGTCCTAGTCTCTCTGTGTCAAGGATTTGTGGCTGGTTTGCATTCCAGTAATAGTTTTAGAGATTCACAGACCTCTTGGGAACAGTTATGTTAATTTATGAAGACCTTATACTATTGTTCAGAATAATTGTGGTAAGTTCTGCTTCAGGGTTCTGCAGATCTGTTTTAAAGACCTGTTTTCTCATTTGAAACTTTTTTTTTTTTTTTTTTTGTACAGTGTAGCTGTATATTCTAGGACTGTGATAAAAGCAACAGATCTTTAAATGCATCAACATTATCTGGCACCTATAATTAGCTGCCACAGGGAGCTAACAGCATTATCATTACTCTAATTATTAAACTACATATTCCTACCTGAGCCCACAATGTCCATTTGCTAATGTCAGATCTGCTAATATGTGACGGCCACCCTAGTGTTCTTTCAATATCTGCTGTAATAAGTCCTTCCACTGAAGCCTGTTGTGATTGTTGATATGAACTATAATGCCAGCTTAATTACTAAACTACTAAGATGTACATGCTTACATATTCATACAGCTACAAAGTGCTTCCTTTAGGTACCTGGTAGCAACATAAACCAAATGCTTAATTTGAAAGAAAGCGAGAAGGAAATTGGAAGATTTCCTTTCAGTCACTTTAAAGTATTTGATGGGGTGATATTTTGCACTATAGACTCTAATTTTGGAGTAGATGAAACACTGTTTCAAAATAAGTGAATACTTCACTTAGGAATTGTTGTTACAAGTCCCTTTCTTTCTCCTCCATTTCCATATTTTAGTGACAGATGTATCAACTGGCAAATGCAGATAGGAAAGTCAGGTGCTACCTGTTGTTCATAATACTATCATTAATTTGTTAGAAACATAATAAAGACCACTTTACAGCTAATGACAGGATATCCACACATGCCCACGGTACAAACTTTGATCAAGATCATCAACCAAAACCAAGAAAAATTATTACTGTTCTATGCATCTCACATTTTTCTAGCAGTGTCATGCCATTAATGTGCTATAGAGAGGTACAGAGTGACTGATCATTCCAAAGAAGATGGGTACATTGACTTCTACCTTAACCCTGGTGTATTTCTAATACTCTTTTGCCTCAGAAATACACTCCTAAGCAACCTCCTGTATAGGTTTATAACTTTCAAGCTGAAAATATTTAGACAGTTAAATGTAAAGAGGTGGAAAAACATGATCATTTTCTAAAAAAAATAAAGGTTAAGAATTTAATCATATGATCATGATGTAAATGAAAACCCTGAGTTAAGGTGTATTACATGAACAAACTCTTTAATGGACGCACTGCAACTGTCACCAAGAAAGTTAAATTTTGTATAATTCTTCAGCAACATATTACAACTATGGGTATGAAAAGAAAAACAGTTATAACACTGAAAAGAGTCTTGCTGAATGTCTTATGCTGTGGATTTGGCATAATAAAAAAAAGGAAAAAAACCAACCAAACAAACAAACATAAGAGACCTTGCAGACAATTTCTCAAAATCCTACTACACATATTTTTGTTGTTTTAATTTGACAGAAAGGTTATCATCTTTCCTATTCAATTCAGAAAATGAAAACTATATGTGTTATTCATCAAAGTCTCAACTGAGCACTTAATAACTCTGGTAATGATTTCCTTGTGTACTAAATCCTCTCAGATGTTTTCAACTTTGCTTGCTTTATCTTTTTCCCTCCCCTTAGACTCCTAACACAATACAAAGAGTAATTTAGCATATTTCATCTAATCATTTTCATTTATTTACTCATGAGCAGTCCTTAATTGCATTTGAAGTAACAGTCCCATAAAACTGAATTCTACTACTTATAAACATATGTTTTCAATTACACAGTCACCATGTGAAAATTCACTCTTTC
>NW_010236748.1:38678-40978 GCF_000690775.1 Eurypyga helias
AATTTCAAAATTTAAATGCAGTGTTAATACTGAATCTCAAACTCTATGAACAGCAAACCCAAGTTTGGTGAAGTAACTTTAAGAAATCTACCGCCAGACTGAACATAACTTTGGCCTTACACCTTTACTAATAAATTCCCATTTGCTTCACTGGAAATCTAAATGAATTATACTAATGCCAAAAAACTAGCAGCTAACATCCACCCGTTCACAATTATGCATAGACAACTAAACCCAGAGGTTAAAAACACATACAAAATTTCTTCCTTCACCTCTGAATATTCAAATGCTGAAAAGCTTTAGTTAATTATTTTTATTAATAAGATATTAACAAATCAGAACATTGTCAAAACATTAAAAAAATACATCTCTCTTTCTTTCTCCCAAATAGTCTCTTTTTCTAAGAAAAGAAACTGAACCTTAGGCAATCATTTTATTACAGGTTTTATAAAAACTAATACATCTTGATTACTATGAAGCAACCACTTAAGTCATGTGGTACTGCAATTTATACCTTCACAGAGTACCATCTGGTGTTAAAAATCCAATACTGCAAAGACTGACATCACTTTCAGATGGTTAGATTTGCTTCAAGATGCTTCAGAATTTGTGAGGGTTATTTTGTTTAAACCTCTCTCTTTTTTCTGGGCTACTGATGATGACAACTTCCTTCTGTCTGCAGCAAGAAAAATTATTTCATGAAGAAAGTAACATGCATGCACATCATGCTGGTGTAAGAGCCTGGAAGAGTCTGATTAAAAGTCTGACAGGACAAGGGGTAATAGGATTAAATTGAAAGTTGGGCGATTTAGATTGGATATCAAGAAGAAAGTCCTCACTGAAAGGGCAGTGAAGCATTGGAACAGGTTACCCAGAGCAGTTGTGGATGCCCCTTCCCTGGAAGTGTTCAAGGCCAGGCTGTGGGACGCTCTGAGCAACCTGGTCTAGTGGAAGGTGTCCCTGCCCATGGCAGGGGGGTTGGAACTAGATCATCTTTAAGGTCCCTTCCAACCCAAAACATTCTGTGATTCTATGATTCTATAAAAGCAGGAAGAGATATATTAACGTAAGTCTATTTCTGGAATAATTGAGAATACTTATGGAGATCCTATTTCAAAGTTTATAGGTTTGGTGTTTTGGTTTTTTTTTTTTCTTTAAGGATCAAACTGGAAAGAAATAGCTTTTTCAAATTATATTTATTACCACATTTGTTACACTTCATTGAACTTACCATGGTTTTGTTAACTCCCACTGATGTGACTCTGAAACACACACTGAATTTAAAATTGCTTTTTTTTTCTTCTCTATCTCTTTTCATTTTCCCTCAAATCACAAAGATAGCACACAGTGTGGGATGTTACTGTAAAGGAGTGCCACAAACTCCATTAACTAGAAGCATCCCAAGCTTCTTTGGCAAGTACATCTGGTTATCATAATTTGGCTGTTCAGAACTCTACAGACCTATCCTGATGCCCACTCTACACTCCCAATCACACCAAGCAAAGTAACTACTGAAGGTTGTGTTCAGAGCATGCAATGCAGGGTTGTGCTCACACACTTTCAAGAGTTGGTTATTTTTTGTTTCTAAGATGGGTCTATGTCAGAAAGCCTTCTGAGTAGGACAGCTTGCTACATGCTCTCTTTGACACCGGCATTGCTGTAAGGTGTTTATCTGCACCCTTCATTCAGTGGTACTAAGGAAACTGGAGTGACATCTGTGCACGTCTGCATAAATGTAATCCTTAGGCTAACGTTCCCAGTTCAGCAGTTTAGAACAAGTTTCTGCTTAGAAGGAAGAGTCCTTTTGCCCATTGAAAATAATATTAACAACCACTAAAATAAGTTGGTTGCTCTGTCCTGACCATTCAAGAGTTTTGAGACCAACTTGGTCTTCCTCCTACCAGAATATGTTTTGTTGGTTTTGGCTGGGGTAGAGTTAATTTTCTTCACACTAGGTAGTAAGGGACTATGGTTTGGATTGATGCTGGAAACAATGTTGATAACACAGGGATGTTTTTAATTATTGCTAAGCAGTGCTTACGCAATCAAGGCCTTTTCCATTTCTCACACTACCCCAACAGTGAGTAGGCTGGGGATGCACAAGAAGCTGGGAGAGGATGCAGCTGAGACAGCTGACCCAAACTGACCAAAGGGATATTCCATACTATATGACACCATGCTCAACAATATAAAGCTGGAGGAAAAAGAAGTAAAGGGAGGGACATTCAGAGTGATGGCTTTTGTCTGCCCACGTAACTGTTATGCGTGATGGAGATCTGCTTCCCTGGAGATGGCTGAAC